>NW_025533635.1:300000-592636 GCF_020615455.1 Coregonus clupeaformis
TCGCAACAGCTAATTGGGATCCTAATTAAATACCAAATCAAACAATACTAACACAATGTACACTAATCTATTATTGGTCATTCAGGGTTGATTATGTCTGAACATTAAACTGGCTAGAAGAGCAACACTCACGTCTTTCAGTTTCCTGACCCAGGGTTTCTGTGCCTTGCGGAATCCTTCGTCTGCATCCTTTGTCTCCCGGAACCCTCCGATCATCTGCTTGTGGAAGGCATCTTTCTGCCAATTACGGACCTTCTCGCTGTCCTCCACAGCCAGGTGCTCCTTCAGCTCCATGTGGATCTCACTCAGCCTATCAGCGGCATTCATGAAGGCATGCCACGCCTTCTCCAGGGTGCCATACTGAGGCCCTTCAGGTGGAGAAGTCACAGGGTTAAGGGACACATTTCACTCCAATAACACTAGGCTCCAAGTCATTCAATGAGAGTGAAGTCATTATCCAACCAGTAAATGATGACCTATATCTTTGGGAATGGGTGTCATATCCGTGTTATGTACTAGTCACTGACAGGGTGAGAATGAGATAGGGTTGAGGCAGTATATGAGCTTCACTACAGGCTCTATTTTGGGGGTGGCCATGGTGAATGAGTCCCTCCACTACCAGGCCAACTCACCTTTCTCCACCACACCCCTCCACTTCTTGGCCCAGTCACTCAGCTGCTGGGAATAGCCCTTCTCAATCTTGGCCCGCTCCGCGAAGCAGCTGACTAGCTCATTGCACAGCTTGTGTCCATCGTCAATACGCTTCACCGTCCTCTTGTAGTGCCCCGGCTAAGTAAAGATGGACATATACTTGTGTAAGAAAGATCTGCTACATAGGGAAAACGTTATGGAAATATGGGCGTTGACTTATGATCTGGGAAATGTACCAGTTACAGAGAGAAGACTGGGAAAATTTGACAATCCACAGTTGACCTCTGAAAAGAGAGCACATGAACATCTGGACAATCATCCGGAGTGGCCTTAGCTTGCAGTAAATGTCAGACTTAAACAGATGTCCATGCCTCAGCTTATTTCGTTGACTGCTGCAGAGGATATGTAGTACATATCTATGAAGCCATTCAACATAGCACACACAAGTCAGACAGATTAGTTTGCTAGTTAAATGAGAATGCCACAGGCCAGGGAGAGAGACATATTACATCACATAACCAAACACTGAACCCTTTAATGCACAGAGCAGATGACTACTGCTGCTAGTTTTCCTCAGAGCAAGTGATAAATTGATGGGGCAGGCCTGATGAGGTGGAGGAGAAGAGGAGCCAATGGGATGAGGAACCTCTTATAGCCAGGGCATGGAAATGTATAATCAGCAGGGACTCATTATGTGTGTTGCCCTGTAGTGATTCTCCTGAAAAGAGCCTTCCATGCAAAAAATGGGAGGGCTGCCTGAGAGGGCAGTCCTGTGGTAGTCCTACTTCCACACCAGATTGGTCAGCTCCACAGGATTGGCAGACCTGTGGGTGTAGGGGTGTAGTTGTTGAGCTTACCTCCCAGAAGCTTTCGCAGCTCCCGACGTCTCGCAGGTCTCCATTGGAAGACATTTCGGGGTCACCTTTACAGCACGGAATGATGGCGGCTATCTGTTAAACTGAGGAGAGAACAACATATAAGACTGACTGTCAATGGACTACGGAGCTGGATATAGTTAGGTGCAACCCACTCAACCTTCTGGGAGTCAAATTCAAGAGAAAATGCAGGAAAATAGCCAAAAGCAAACAGCAGCAACAAGCATGTCATCACAACGGACAAGTAAATTGCTGCCATACTTGGCAAGTGTCCATACATTTTATTCCAGAGCAGAGGCTCAGCAGAAAAATAAAACTAGAGAATTTTTTTATTTCCCCCTTCTCCTTCACCCTGCAAACATATGTATTTTCTGACCAAGTGATCCATGGCACTACACATGACGTATCCAGTCACCTGGCTTTACGCCACATCCTTAATCTGTAGAAAAGGCACCATAGCTTCTCCTCGTAGAGCTAACCCTGAAGATGTAATCCAGAAATCCCTTAGGGTGAGAGGAGTGTCCGTCTCTTGAGCCGAGGCAGAGACAGACTAGTTTTAGCAAGGCTGGGTGGGGCTGGGGTGAATGACTTGGGCTCTTAAGATAACGTTGCCCTGCCTCCCGAGTGGCGCAGCGGTCTAAGGCGTCACTACAGACCCGGGTTCGATCCCGGGCTGTGTCGCAGCCGGCCGCGACTGGGAGACCCATGAGGCGGCGCACAATTGGCCCAGCCAATTATTAGGGGAGGGTTTGGCCAGTGGGGATGTCCTTGTCCCATTACACTCTAGCAACTCCTGTGGCGGGCCGGGCGCATTCACGCTGACACGGTCGCCAGTTGTATCGTGTTTCCTCCAACACATTGGTGCGGCTGGCTTCTGGGTTAAGCGAGCAGTGTGTCAAGAAGCAGTGCGGCTCGGCAGGGTTCTTTTTCGGAGGACGCATAGCTCTCAAACCGTCGCCTCTCCCGAGTCCGTACGGGAGTTGCAGCGGTGGGAGAAAACTAACTACCAATTGGATATCACGAAATTGGGGGAAAAAGGGGGTAAAAAACTAACCAAAAACATTATTTTAAGATAATGATGCCCTGTCATCCATGTCCACCCACCACAACACTTACATTCAGTTATATTAATAGCAAGTCTTCATCGAATGCCAACCAAATACAGTGAGGGAAAAAAGTATTTGATCCCCTGCTGAATTTGTATGTTTTCCCACAGACAAAGAAATTATCCGTCTATAATTTTAATGGTAGGTTTATTTGAACAGTGAGAGACAGAATAACAACAACAAAAATCCCGAAAAATGCATGTCAAAAATGTTATAAATTGATTTGCATTTTAATGAGGGAAATAAGTATGACCCCTCTGCGAAACATGACTTAGTACTTGGTGGCAAAACCCTTGTTGGCAATCACAGAGGTCAGACGTTTCTTGTAGTTGGCCACCAGGTTTGCACACATCTCAGGAGGGATTTTGTCCCACTCCTCTTTGCAGAACTTCTCCAAGTCATTAAGGTTTCGAGGCTGACGTTTGGCAACTCGAACCTTCAGCTCCCTCCACAGATTTTCTATGGGATTAAGGTCTGGAGACTGGCTAGGCCACTCCAGGACCTTAATGTGCTTCTTCTTGAGCCACTCGTTTGTTGCCTTGGCCGTGTGTTTTGGGTCATTGTTATGCTGGAATACCCATCCACGACCCATTTTCAATGCCCTGGCTGAGGGAAGGAGGTTCTCACCCAAGATTTGACGGTACATGGCCCCATCCATCGTCCCTTTGATGCGGTGATGTTGTCCTGTCCCCTTAGCAGAAAAACACTCCCAAAGCATAATGTTTCACCTCCATGTTTGACGGTGGGGATGGTGTTCTTGGGGTCATAGGCAGCATTCCTCCTCCTCCAAACACGGCGAGTTGAGTTGATGCCAAAGAGCTCCATTTTGGTCTCATCTGACCACAACACTTTCAACAAGTTCTCCTCTGGATCATTCAGATGTTCATTGGCAAACTTCAGACGGGCCTGTATATGTGCTTTCTTGAGCAGGGGGACCTTGCGGGCGCTGCAGGATTTCAGTCCTTCACGGCGTAGTGTGTTACCAATTGTTTTCTTGGTGACTATGGTCCCAGCTGCCTTGAGATCATTGACAAGATCCTCCTGTGTAGTTCTGGGCTGATTCCTCACCGTTCTCATGATCATTGCAACTCCACAAGGTGAGATCTTGCATGGAGCCCCAGGCCGAGGGAGATTGACAGTTATTTTGTGTTTCTTCCATTTGCGAATAATCGCACCAACTGTTGTCACCTTCTCACCAAGCTGCATGGCGATGGTCTTGTAGCCCATTCCAGCCTTGTGTAGGTCTACAATCTTGTCCCTGACATCCTTGGAGAGCTCTTTGGTCTTGGCCATGGTGGAGAGTTTGGAATCTGATTGATTGATTGCTTCTGTGGACAAGTGTCTTTTATACAGGTAACGAGCTGAGATTAGGAGCACACTCTTAAAGGGAGTGCTCCTAATCTCAGTTTGTTACCTGTATAAAAGACACCTGGGAGCCAGAAATCTTTCTGATTGAGAGGGGGTCAAATACTTATTTCCCTCATTAAAATGCAAATCAATTTATAACATTTTTTACATGCGTTTTTCTGGATTGTGTTGTTGTTATTCTGTCTCTCACTGTTCAAATAGACCTACCATTAAAATTATAGACTGATAATTTCTTTATCAGTGGGCAAACATACAAAATCAGCAGTGGATCAAATACTTTTTTCCCCTCACTGTAGCTGATATCTAATATGTTTTTCAAGAGCGAAGCCCCGACACATCCACATTCCTTGAGCTCTAGTACACTCATATGCCTGAAAATAAAACTTGTTGCATGGTCAATTGACAAGATAAATTCAATATTAAATTAAAAGAAATGCCCAAAACATTTTTAAACGTCAATAAACTAGGTGAAAATGAATTTCCACCTAAAAATGAACCCTGTACAGAGTTCACAGTTCCCTATACGTCAACTTCCCCCAGTCCGGTTCCTGATTGTATTAGCTAGTTGTGCCAAGGTCAAACTGCTTCCTTTGACAGACACAATAACTTGGGAGGAAGACTGGGGATTCTGGGGAACATTCATTACCAAGGCTATACGGTGTGACTTTGCACTGCTAAAAACACCAGCTGCTCCCTATCAAGTAGGGCTGACCCCATTTAGTCGACAGGCAGTTGGCCTAACAACATTTTTTTTAGTCGAGCAGCTGCAAATATATTTAAAAATTGTTATGGCACACGAGACACCTGTCTGATTCACGCCTGTCTGAGTGGACTAATCCATTGCGGAGGCCGCGGGGATGGCACACCAGTATCACCAGTAGTACATTTACCGTTAATTACCATCATTTCTCATCTACAATGTTTGTTTGGTTAGGGTAACTTCTGTTAATGCATTCAATATATTATTATTACAGTCTTACTGTTATCATTGTCGGAGTGGACACGTTGTTTGCAGAGCGCACAACCTAGGCTACACTTGCGAGAAACAAGTTTTGGTTTATTTCATTCCATTAACGAGTTGTCAATTTATTAATTGTCTTTTGTTTGCAGCACTCCTGTCAATCTTGAGTAAGCTTATAAATGTGCCCATTTGGGGATTTGATACTATTTCTGATTGTCTCAACTCACCATCACTGTGGAGCTTCTCAAAGTTATTTTTTCTTTGCCTCAAAAAGCAAGTAAACAAAGTCTGTTTTTATGAATGACAATAGTTCCTCAATGTAGCCTATTTGAAAAATCTTTCCAGCTCTCTCCCTTCCGATAACCACTCAGCATGAAAGTGAAAAAAAGTGTCATGCTCTGATCTGGTGGAAAACGTCATAAAAAGGCCTACCTGATTACTTCTTATCCCTTGCGTAAATAGCCCACAGCTGTATGTCTGTCCGGAGCTCACTGGCGGAAACTGAGGGCCCAGAATATTTTTAACAATGTTGCAGGTTTGATAGTAAGTTTCAGGCTGGAACCAAGTTAATAGTTGATACAATGTTTCAAGTACCTCTGCAGCAGAGGTAACGTTGGGTCTTCCATTCCTGTGGCGGTCCTCATGAGAGCCAGTTTCACCATAGCGCTTGATGGTTTTTGCGACTGCACTTTAAGAAACGTTCAAAGTTCTTGAAATGTTCCGTATTGACTGATCATCATGTCTTAAAGTAATGATGGACTGTCGTTTCTCTTTGCTTATTTGAGCGGTTCTTGCCATAATATGGACTTGGTCTTTTACCAAATAGGGCTACGTTCTGTATACCCCCCACCTTGTCACAACACAACTGATTGGCTCAAACGCATTAAGGAAAGAAATTCCACAAATTCACTTTTAAGAAGGCACACCTGTTAATTGAAATGCATTCCAGGTGACTACCTCATGAAGCTGGTTGAAAGAATGCCAAGAATGTGCAAAGCTGTCAAGGCAAAGGGTGGCTATTTGAAGAATCTCAAATATAAAATATATTTTTGTTTAACACTTTTATGGTTACTACATGATTCAATGTGTTTTCATAGTTTTGATATCTTCACTATTATTTTAAAATGTAGAAAATAGTAAAAATGTGTAAATATTGTGCATGCATGTACACACACAAACGTATACGGTATTAGTGGAGTCGGCCATTTCAGCCACACCCGTTGCTGACAGGTGTATAAAATCGAGCACACAGCCATGCAATCTCCATAGGAAAACATTGGCAGTCGAATGGCCTTCCTGAAGAGCTCAGTGACTTTTAACGGGGCATTGTCATAGGATGCCACCTTTCCAACAAGTCAGTTCAGCAAATTTCTGCCCTGCTAGAGCTGCCCCGGTCAACTGTAAGTGCTGTTATTGTGAAGTGGAACCATCTAGGAGCAACAATGGCTCAGCCGCAAAATGGTAGTCCATACAAGCTCACAGAACGGGACCGCCGAGTGCTGAAGCGCATAAAAATCATCGGTCCTCGGTTGCAACACTCACTACAGAGTTCCAAACTGCCTCTGGAAGCAACGTCAGCACCAGAACTGTTCGTCTGGAGCTTCATGAAATGGGTTTCCATGGCCGAGCAGCTGCACACAAGCCTAAGATCACCATGCGCAGTGCCATTCGTTGGCTGGAGTGGTGTAAAGCTGGCTGCCATTGGACACTGGAGCAGTAGACACGTGTTCTCTGGAGTGATGAATCACGCGTCCCCATCTGGCAGTCCAACGGACGAATCAGGGTTTGGCAGATGTCAGGAGAACGTTACCTGCCCCAATGCATAGTGTCAACTGTAAAGTTGGGTGGAGGAGGAATAACGGTCTGGGGCTGTTTTTCATGGTTCAGGCTAGGCCTCTTAGTTCCAGTGAAGGGAAATCTTAATGCTACAGCATACAATGACATTCTAGACGATTCTGTGCTTCCAAATTTGAGGAAACAGTTTGGGGAAGGCCCTTCCCTGTTTCAGCATGACAATGCCCACGTGCACAAAGCGAGGTCCATACAGAAATGGTTTGTCAAGATCGGTGTGGAAGAACGTGACTGGCCTGCACAGAGCCCTGACCTCAACCCCATCGAACACCTTTGGGCTGAATTGGAATGCCAACTGCGAACCAGGCCTTATTAGTATACAGGTCATTAATGATAAATGTCCATTAATAATCCCCATCATAGCTGTGCTGCGGCCTACAAGGCTTATTTATTGCGTTTACAGGGTTAGGGCCTACTATTGCAAGCCTTTTACAAAGTGTCCCATGTTACTGTTCAATAGGGCTGTTCAAATTGAATTGAAGTAAAGTTGAGAATATCTAATCTAACCTCACTAATGCTTGTGGCTGAATGGAAGCAAGTCCCTGCAGCAATGTTCCAACATCTAGTGGAAAGCCTTCCCAGAAGAGTGGAGGCTGTTATAGCAAATTTATGTGCAAATATTGATATAATAACCATCATATCGGAGTCAATTTGGAGTCACGCGATGATATGGTGTGGTCCTCCCACTACGACTTGGGAAATCATGCTGTTTTAGGCTACAGATGAAATAAGTTATTATGAACCTCACATGGTGGTGAAAGTGCACGGTGATGAGCTTGATGCTGCTTTCTAATAAATATCGAGGGTCTTATTCTGGTGACATGATAATCGATGCATGACAAATAAAAATATTCTTGCTCTTATCCATAATAATCTCATCTGTAGACTAGCCAACCTGCACAGCCTACCTGTACTGTATCTGCGAGCTGTTGGCTAGAGCGCAGGTGCCAAGACCAGAGTAGGCACATTTGCTAATTAACGCAACAGTTGTGACAACTATCCGTAGAGTTGAAAATGCAACGGGAAAACACTGAACTTGATATTTTTTCCACCGGTACATGTAAACGTAAGCGAAAAAGTACATTGTGTGCTCTTCTTTATCAAGCACTGATTTTAAGCCGCAACAAGTCAATTTGGTGGAAACATACTACTGGTGGTAAAATACGCATATTTTCTTTATGCGGATTCTAGAATATTCGCATGAAAATTTGTTCCAATTGGATGGAAACCTAGCTACTGTTAAATGGAAAATGTTACAAGCATAATTTTCTTAGAATACCCTTGGTGAGTATTGCAAGACCTCAGTCAGACAGAGTTAATTTGACATAACTATTAGTGTGATAAGCTGCTTGTTTACATTCACACAGGACTGGTATTAACAGATCGTCATGGATGGACTGCTTGGGTTGAAGAGGCAGAGAAGAGGCTCATTGTGTGGGAGACAGTTTTTAGACATTCAACATCCCTGAACTTTCTGCTGGCAAGGAGAGGAGGGGCAGTGCTGTCAGGCAGCAGTGGAATGTATGCTAGCAGGAGAGGCATTTCCCACAAACACGCCAAAACAGGAATCTCTATGAGAGGCTCACTTCAGCAAGGCCTGCTAATTGAAAAGTAAATATCTCTGACCCATCTCAGAGTGGAAAAGTTAGGTGGTTTGGGGATACAGCATGACAACAGTGATTGAGGCCCGGGGTAAAGTAATGTAACCCCTGAACGATGAGTGAAAACAAGCAGATCGTAGGGCGGGTAAAGGAGGGGTCAACCACCACTAATCTAATGACCAGTTGACGGCATAAGTAAGACATTTCAGCAGCTTGAGTATCTAGGTCACATTGGATTCAACATACTGATACAGATTTAGTCTCTGGAGGGGCCAAAGGCTCAGATTCTATAGATACTAATATGAAATGTTTTTCTACAGATGCCATACATGTATGGAATTTAGGGTTATTAGTGTCCTTTACCGGAACATGAGGGGGAATCGAACAGATGGCTTTGCCATACTGATATATCGAAATCACAAGGATAAGAGCAGAAAGCAGAGCTGCCACCTATAGAGTACACACAATTCATACTACTGAAGATTTAGTCAGTAAACATGACAGGCTGCAGAATCACACACTCTGGTATCTTGGTATTTTTGCATGTAGCCTTTACTCAGAGATTACATTCTCAATCTTCAGCATTTTTTTAACCCTATAAAATCCCCCTGACCCCCCCCCCAAAAAAAATGTAATGTTGAAAAACAAAACATTACTCAAAAATAGAGGTGGAATTAATTAAATTCAATAGGTCCTTGCCTGACTGTTCCTTTTCAATTTATATTGTCTAACAAAAACCTTGAAAGCAACCTTTCTATATTGAGGATCATAAAGAGTTCTCCTAAATGCTGAGGAAAACAAAGTATATGACAAGCATTAAGGAAGACCCCTGACACTTGAAAGCACATAACCACCATGTGTGAGCTGAGCAACAAACTTCCGAGGCAACAGACCATGTGCTGCAGGCCTTCATTTGGACATCATCCCTGTGTCAGAGGATGTTTACGTTCTACCGGTCACCGACTTTGTTTAGGCAGTATGCTCAGTTCATCCAGATCACTTAGCAGAACTGGAATGTCTGTTTAAATCTCTGGGAGATGAAATCCTCAGCAGGGGCATGGCTGACAGGGATGGCTGACAGAAGACAGCAGGTCCTGTGTAGCAGTCAGAGGGATTTGGGTCGAATATTGCTGAAACCTTAATGGAAAAGGGCACTAGTCGTCTCAAGTCAGAGCTGGAAACAAGTATTTGTGGGCCAGTAGGCCAAGGACTGAACAGCATAGAGGGAAACTGGATACCAAATGGCAGCACATTCTGAACCCATTATGGGAGCTTTCACCCCTCCGCCCCCCTCACACTTAGATGTGGCTTTGAGAACAACTTGTAGCATGTGGAACTGGTTTACTTACATTGCTAAGACACAAACATTCCAGCTAGATTCATAAATGACAAAACCTAGAGATAGAAACACTACCTGGAGAGATTAAGTTATACTGTACTTGTACAGAACTAAAAATGTCTCCTCGGTATGTTATCCATCCTGAGAGTAAGAGAATGAACATTGGCTCCTGTTTTCTTCCAACATTGGGTCATATTAAGGAGAAGCTAAGAGCTCATAAACCACACTGGAAACTTGTAGTCATTAATCTGATTAATGTATACAAGCAGCATGTGCAGCTATTAATTTAACTGAAAGCGCAGTTCAAAGTCTGAGCAAGCATAGAATCCTCTGGAAATAATTTCCTTGTTAGATTTCTGCAACATAGTGCATTCGTAAATTATTCAGACCCCTTCACTTTTTCCACTTTGTTACGTTACAGCCTTATTCTAAAATTTATTTAATTGTTTTTCCCTCCTCATCAATCTACACACAATACCCCATAATGACAAAGCAAAAACAGAGATTTGTTGCAAATTTATTCCAAATAAAAAACTGAAGCATTCAAACCCTTTACTCAGTACTTTATTGAATCACCTTTGGCAGCGACTACAGCCCTCGGGTCTTCTTGGGTATGACGCTACAAGCTTGGCACACCTGTATTTGGGGAGTGTCTCTCATTCTTCTCTGCAGATCCTCTCAAGCTCTGTCAGGTTGGATGGGGAGTGTCACTGCACAGCTATTTTCAGGTCTCTCCAGAGATGTTCGACCGGGTTCAAGTCCGGGCTCTGGCTGGGCCACTCAAGGACATTCAGAGACTTGTCCCGAAGCCACTCCTTCGTTGTCTTGGCTGTGTGCTTAGGGTCGTTACCCTGTTGGAAGGTGAACCTTCACCCCCAGTCTGAGGTCCTGAGTGCTCTGGAGCAGGTTTTCATCAAGGATCTATGTACTAAGTCTCCCAGTCCATGACGCTGATAAACATCCCCACAGCATGATGCTGCCACCATGCTTCAACGTAGGGATGGTGCCAGGTTTCCTCCAGACGTGACGCTTGGCATTCAGGCCAAAGAGTTCAACCTTGGTTTCATCATACCAGAGAATCTTGTTTCTCATGGTCTTAAAGTGCTTCAGGTGCCATTTGGCAAACTCCAAGCGGGCTGTCATGTGCCTTTTACTGAGGAGTGGCTTCCCTCTGGCCACCACCGTAAAGGCCTGATTGGTGGAGTGCTGCAGAGATGGTTGTCATTCTGGAAGGTTCTCCCATCTCCAGAGGAACACTGGAGCTCTGTCAGAGTGACCATCAGGTTCTTGGTCACCTCCCTGACCAAGGCCCTTCTCCCCCGATTGCTCAGTTTGGCCAGGCGGCCAGCTCTAGGAAGAGTCTAGGTGTTTCCAAACTTCTTCCATTTAAGAAAGATGGAGGCCACTGTTCTTGGGGACCTTCAATGCTGCAGAATTGTTTTGGTGTTCTTCCCCAGATCTGTCCCTCGACAATCCTGTCTCTGAGCTCTATGGACAATTCCTTCGACCTCATAGCTTGGTTTTTGCTTTGACAGGCACTGTCAACAGTGGGACCTTATATAATATAATATGCCATTTAGCAGACGCTTTTATCCAAAGCGACTTAGTCTTATATAGCAACGTGTGTGCCTTTCAAAATCATGTCCAATCAAATGAATTTCCCACAGGTGGACTCCAATCAAGTTGAGAAACATCTCAAGGAAGCTCAATTTCAAGTCTCATAGCAAAGGGTCTGAACACTAATGTATACTAATAAGGTAATTCTGTTTTTTTATTTGTAATACATTTACACATTTCTAAAAACCTGTTTTCGCTTTGTCATTATGGGGTATTGTGTGTAGATTGATGAGGAACATTTGTTATTTAATCCATTTTAGAGTAAGGCTGAATACTTTCCGAATGCACTGTACAACTCCTAAATATAGAGCAGTCCTGCACTGAAGATCAAGGTGATACTCCCACAGTTTCACAAACCAAAGCAAACAATTGTGTTGCTACAACATGGAATAGATGTTTACACAGCAAAGGAAACACTAGAGTGCTGCATACTATTGAAGCCTTACATTTATAGCATGTAAGAACTCAGAGAATATTACTCATTGATTGCTATCGATAGTGACCTGTTTTGCGAAGAAAGACTTCACACATTCTAATTATTGGATTAAGAGGCCAGGCGTTCTTGTGTGAATCATGGTATAGAGGAAGACTAACCGAGGGAGATGACATCATAAACCTCAGAAATGGGGAAACAGTCTACCCCAAAGGTCAGACAGAATACCCAATCCAAAAATATTCAGTCAGACCAAAATGTAGCACATAGAGCAAAAAAAGATTTAAAACATAAAAATGCATTATCCACAAATTGCATAGGAGTGGAACCCGAAGAGGACTTACCCAAGATTAAATGAAATGAGATGGGATGAGGTCAAAGAGTATGTCCCTGTCGAGGAACTTGGCTTTCTCTGTGGCACTGGAAGAGAGAGGCAGTGTGTGAGATGTAACTGAGGATAACAGGGAGAGATAGAGTATAGAGGAGCACAGCATGAGCAGCGGAGGAGAACCACTCACGGTCAGAGCATGACTGAGGCTGGCAGTCAGATGGTTATAATAAGTCCTGGCTCCAAAAGGTGTCAGATTCTGAATTAGAGAGTGAAATGCCACACACAGAAGCATTAGAAAACCAGTCATGGGTGTGCTGGAAAACTACGCAGTGTGATGGTCTTGGAAGAGACCCTCCAACTACGTAAGGTCAGGATCACAGCACATCTAAAATAACCTGCTAAGAATCAAATAAGATAAAGAATCCGTTTGAACGCCAAATAAATGTTGGAACTTCAGCCCCAATGTTATGTTTCCAACCCTGGGCTGGAGGGCTTAGACAAGGTTACTTACAGGTGCGGTCAAATATATTGGCACCCTTGCACTTTAAAATGGAGCAGATTGTTCGGTTGAATGGCTATTTTTTATCCTGTACGCACCTGCAACTTACCAGAGGTGAAAAACTATAGAAACGAGAATCACTTGCTTTCAACCAAATTGATTTTGAATAATTTAGTCCAGGCCTTTTTGAACTTTGAAGTGAAAATGTTTTGGTCCTTTGCTGTTGTAAATCAAACAAATACATGTGTGAACACCAAACATTTTCTCAATTTCAACCAGGGATTGGAACAGAAATTATTTTAATAACACAACAACTGATGGCAGTAGTAACTACTGTAGCCAACTAACCAGCTAGCTAGCAAGCAACACTAAAGGGATTGCAAACGGGTTAGCATAGCTATGCTAAACAAAAAAAATAGTTTTTCTAAATATTAGCTAGCTGGCTAGCATTTATGATGCCAGCAAACACGGTCCTCACACGCTAGGAACGTATTTCCGCCAAAGTTGTAATGAAAAGGTGCCTCTCGGTCCCAAAACAGTTTTCTGGAGACTTGAGGGAGGAGTGCTGATTAGGGCTGTTGCGGTGACCGTATTACCGCCACACCAGCGGTCATGAGTCATGAAGGCAGTCAAATTCCACGTGACCGTTTTGTCACGGTAATTAGGCTTCTCCAAGCTCTGATGCTGCTGATGGTCATTAGTAGCCTACCAAACTTGCCAACTGCCTAGTACTCAGCACTCTATTGTCCCTCTAATCACTCTGAAATCAATGCAAATGTAATATAAAAATCAAATCAAACACTTTATGAGAGCCCATGAGCTCATGTTGTGCAACATTTCTATAGGCTATGCAATTGCGTGAGAAAACAGAGCGATGGCCTCTATTAAAAAGAGGTTTCCATCAGCTTTCTATAGGCTAGGCCTACTATATTTATTTCTCAACTTTCCTAATATTAAGCACATTGCTTAGCTTTACAACAGGAGTATAGCCTACCTGGCTGGCATGAAAATGAACCACAGGAAAAGCGTCCTCCATTCACTATTTAAGTGCATAGATTACATGTATTTTGTCCCGCTGCCCCGGTTGACACAGGTGCATGATAATGGTCCATTCTAAATCAAAACAAATTTCACACATATGATGTAGTATATGTAAATACAAGATTAAATCAAGAATAGTCTGATGGGTGACAATATAAGCCTGTCACTTGTGAATTATATATTATCACTTGTGAATGATGCCCAGCTTAAGGCAAGAAACAATGCCTTGTTTTTTGCCACTTTTTCTAATCATAGTCGCACACCTCATGTAGCCTAGCCCATAGGCCTATATGTTTTGATAATGTTTGTATTAAAACTAAAGTGGCTAAATAACTTCTTAAAATTAAGCACATTAATCTGCTTTACAAGGGGTGTAGAGCCTAACTAGCATACATAAGCAGCGCGTGAGTTTCAAGTTTGGGGAAGATAATTTATCATAATAAAATTGCACCTTTATAATAAAAGCATTACATGCATAATTGCATTTGCGCTAAATGTAACATTTGTGCTTATAGCCTACTGCCATGTGCACATTTATAATGTGAAGAAATAGCCTAATAGTTTATCAACATTTAAAGCTAAACGTTCTGATCTGTTGCGTCAGCCACATTGCATAAAAAAGTGTTTTGTTTATGCTAGTGGTTGTATTAATTAGGGATCTATCGCATCCCACAACTGTCCCAGACTGTGTTTGGAATATTTATTTCTCACTCAGAATAGGTCAACTTTTGTACTATGGGGGATAGTAGATTGACATAGGCTAGTGCTTTTGCTGTTCGTTACGCCTCAGCTTGTTGGCTGACGAAAAGTAAAATGTGGACAGTTCTTCCAATATTTTCAATATGCACCTCGGAATTGGATAAGGATGGGCGCAGTTGTCCCCGATGTGTCTGTCTTCACTTGTAGCCTGTGAGAAAGACCCGATCACATGATGGAGAGCCATGTGAGTGAGAGGTGCTTCGGAGCACGCAGCACTCCGTGAGAAGGGCACAATGCAGCACTCCGGGCCAAGGGCACAACGGCCACTGGCCACTAAAGGCATGGATTTTTTTGGGGTGCATTACAGCCACACAAAGGGGATGCCGCCGTGAAATTTGAGGCATTATCAAGTGCTTGTCAAATTGTGAATGAGTGACTGATTAAGTGTGTACAGCCTGCGTAAAAAAACAAAGCAGAACTCAAGCCTTTCAAGCGACTTTTTTCAAATCATTAGCCGCATCAAGCAGCCTTACAATGTATAAAAAATCTAAACATATAGCCCAACGTTTGTAGAACAACTAAAGTTACATTAATAACTCTAAATTAAGCATATAGGAGCACCTATTTCTTTGTTAACAGCTCAACACAGAATGGCCGCATGTGCGCACTCCCTCAAATCGTTTGGAGAACATATCCTTTCTATTTTATTCAGCTTTGTTCAATTGTATTCTTCATACTATAGAATAATGCCACGGAAATCTAACTAAATCTTGTCTGCTAAATGAACTAGTGTAACCCACAACCAGATCAGGACAACTCAGTGTGCCAGTCTGTTCTTCTAAAATAGACTACATTTTCTTCATATCATGTTTCTTTAGACCTGTCTTAAATAATGTATTTATTATGAAGGTGTAGGCTATATTACATGGATTCATTAGACTTTTTAAAACGCAGATGTTCCAAAGGTCTGCATCAGTGGCTTGTAGGCTATGTGTGGAAGCCAGGAGATGCTAAATGTGTTTGTTAATTAACAGTCAATTACCTTGAGACAGACAGTTATTTGCTTGACAATCACCGGCTGACGAAATTTAGTGACCGCAGGACAGATTTGGGAAAACCCTGTGGATTGGACAGTGGTGCAAAGTGTTCTCCACTGTCATCAACCGATACAGGAATAGTTACATAAATGAATGTTGTGTATACAGTTCCTGAGGTGAATCTCATGCTCTTAGTTTTTTCCAAGTTTAACTTTAGATTAATTGTTTAAAAGAGTAAAGAATATTTAGTGATCGGTCGATTGCAGTTGCACACGCAAGAATATAACTCAAATGCCACCTCAATTCTAAAGTGAGACATCCAGAATTCAAGCCCAATGGTTTTTTTGCTGCTGCAAAACTTCCATGAAGCGCTTACCCCTGTAAAAGGATCCACTGTTTGGCCACAGCTCAGCCCCATGTACCCTACACTGGAGGGCCAAGTGAGCCTCAAATCCCAGAATTGGTAATGTGAAACAAAGACGTGTTTGTTCCACAACCAATGTCAAATAATAACTACTTAGAACAAAGGAATTTCAAAAAAGCATAATGTTGTCTGCACTGTGCTAAAATCTCTGAGGTGTCAATAATCAATACAGGTCATCTTCAACAACAATGGAAAAAAAGAAGAAAACCAGCAGTAGTGAGGCCGTCAAGGACTGGAGTTGAATATCTCTGTACTTTAGATTATTCTCTCTTACCATCCTTGAAACTAATGTAGGAAGGAGTGAAAAGCAATGTCAACTATCAATGGACAGAGCACAGGTAGTACTGGCCTACACAAAACAAGCCTAAGGAAAGGCAGACTCAGCCTTGTTTTAGCTACTTGCAGACGGCCTGAATCTCTCATTTCTAAATCACAGTTCTCATGGGGCAGGATATTCTCAATGCCAGCTCTACAGGCTCAAGATAGAATAACAGCAGGAAGGGTTATTTAAGCAATGAGAAAGCTTGGCAGCAAGTGTGAGACCACAATAGGCTACATTATAGACACACAGGGTCTAATGCAGTGTGCCTTAAAGTTAGGCATGGGCATTGTCTCAAGGTGATGTGTCATACATGCCCCCGTGTAGCTCAGTTGGTAGAGAGCATGGCGCTTGCAACGCCAGGGTTGTGGGTTCGATTCCCACGGGGGGCCAGTATGAAAAACGTATGCACTCACGAACTGTAAATCCTCTGAATAAGAGCGTCTGCTAAATGACTCAAATGTAAAATGTAATACATTAACATAGTGTACCAAGTACAGGCCAGTGTTTCCCAAACCAATCCTTGGAGAATGGCTTGGGGGTCCCAGGAGAAACATAGGCTACACTGCAATAAATGAGAACAGCACAAGATCAAATTCTGTTGCATAAAGAAAGCAGTTTTGCTAAACAATAACTAGCACAAGTATCAGACTAGCCATACTCTGACTAATCAAGATATTATTTACTTAGTCAAAGTATGATAGGATCAGGCATATCAGTGGTCATGCTTAATGGCCCTGAAAATCTATTTCTATGAAATTACACTTGCTTTTAAATAGGGTGTGGTTGTTCTCGTAGGATAGATTGGGGAACCTCCCATTGAAGAAATGCATCTTCAATGGCTTATTACAACATTTAAATGAATCTTCAATGGGAAGTTCCCCAATCTATCCTGTGTGTAACTTAGCCTATATGTATTGGATCTTGCCAGTTGTTCTGCTCAGCAATACAACTAATAACCATACTGTTGATCTATTGAAAAAGATTGACAGACAAAGCATTTGTTCAGTTGGCCTACACAACGTTTATTCGTCTCAGTTTCACACAAACCTTCAAGTCTTCAATGTTTGCCAATCGAATTTACTGTCGGATAGCAGCAGCCTAATAGATTATGTCCGTTGAAGAGTGCAGCCAACAGTAGCCCAAGGATAAATGGATTGTTCAACGGCCTTGTCTACTCCCCCCCAAATACACATTAAAGAGTATTTAAATCACGTGAATCCAAACAATTAAATAATGTGCCAAGAGATAGTCACCCATCAACATAAATCACCATGTATGTTTGATCTTACATTCATGGAGTCGTAGTTATGCCTAAGGTTTAGCCTACCCTGGCTGTTTTCTAGGTCATTTTCGACACAATGTAACTCCTGTTCACCGCAACAATGGAACAAACGCAAACACGAGTGAAATTGTTACAAAACTGTAACCATTTGGCGACCATAATGGAACAGAACTTGTCTACCTTTTCCATCTAGTTTGCGACAAACATACCTGTTGCAGCTTAAAATCCTTCGTCACTCCGCGCTCGAGGAGCCTACCAACTCCGGAGCGAAAATTCCCAAAGCAATCCCTGATCAAATCAAATAGGCGAAAGACGCAAAAAGTAGTCTTCTCTTCATACCCGACAGTGAATCAACAATTTCGCTCAAAAACTTTCCCGAAGACAGCGAAGGCCCTCGTAGATAGCACTCTGCCATTGCAACGAAGTTCTAATTATTCGATTTCCTGCCCCTTCAAATTCACGAGGTAGGCCTAATATCATCGGCGGTAAATTGGTTAAATGTACTTTAGTCAAAAACAGTGCAACAAAAGCCCCAAAACGTGTGCTATCCGACGGGCAGGTAGGTACAAAAGCAATCCTCCCGGTTGTTCTGGAGAGGTCTCCAGCGCTGTGTAATCAGATGCTGTGGCGAACCACAATATCCATTCATCCAATTACAGACGGTCACCCTTTACTGACTAGAGACGTGTCTCTAGCTCACGGTGATACTTATGGTCAGGCCATGTGAATCAAACCTTTTTCATTAATTATCACTCAACACATAGGCTACAACTCTACTTGACATAACATAATTGTCTGTGGGATTAATAGATTTGATTGATTTATGCCAAACACTTGTTGCTTGGTCCACTGCTTTATTCAATTGCTGGTGAACATCACCATCTCTAGGTCATCAGGTAAATCACACAATATTAGTATTTTGTCTGGATCCTGTTGAAAGTAAACTACTGTAGCCTAATGACAATACTTTTTTAAAATACAATCATCTTCAACAAACCACGGCTAATAGTGTGAGATGATTTGAGGTTGGATGTGATCAATGAGTAAGGAAAAACAAATGCATGATATTGACCTAAACTGTAGGCTACATACAGTAGAACTATTATTTGACCTCACTCTTTTGGAAATCTGCTGAAGAGTGCTGTTGTATGTTCCTCTCTTCTGACATAATGCTTAATTCACCCCGAGGGACTTTGAGGAGTCATTAAGGTATTACATGCAGGTATTTTTTGCTGTAGCGATAAATAATGTTAGAGCAGAGAGACTATTATAGAAACTCACTCCCCCCACACCTCTAAATCTGACAGACCTGCTCACTGGCTGATCTACTATAGCCTACAGTTGCTGGGGGACATTAAAGGCACAATCAACCATGTGTCTTTCATATAACTTCTCAGAAATAATAACTTCTATCATATGGATCTGAGAAGTTATATGAGAGACACATGGTTGTGGGCCTTCAAGGTCCCCCAGCAACTGTAACAGTGGTTGTTCTATGAGAATGAAGCTGGACTGTTTTGTGATGTTCCCTGGAACACATTACCCCGCCATTACGTTTTTTTTTAAATATACTGAACATAAATATAAACACAACATGAGCTGAAATAAAAGTTCCCAGAAACGTTCATATGCACAAAAAGCGTATATCTCTTAAATGATTTCGCACAAATGTGTTTACATCCCTTTTAGTGAGCATTTTCCTTTGCCAAGATAATCCATCCTTGACAGGTGTGGCATATCAAGAAGCTGAATAAACAGCATGATTATTACACAGGTGCACCTTGTGCTGGGGACAATAAAAGGCCACTCTAAAATGTGCAGTTTTGACATACAACACAATGCCATAGATGTCTCAAGTTTTTAAGGAGTGTGCAATTGGCATGCTGACTGCAGGAATGTCCACCAGAGCTGTTGCAGAGAATTTAATGTTAATTTCTCTCCCATAAGCCACCTCCAATGTTGTTTTAGATAATAAGGCAGTACATCCAACAGGCCTCACAACCGCTGACCACGTGTATGAGGTCGTGTGGGCAAGTGGTTTGCTGTGGTCAACGTTGTGCACAGAGTGGTGGCAGTGGGGTTACCGTATGGGCAGGTATTTTTTTTAAACGTATTTTTTTGTTAAAATTTTTAGCAGACACTCTTATCCAGAGCGACTTACAGTTAGTGAGTGCATACATTTTCATACTGGCCCCCCGTGGGAAACGAACCCACAACCCTGCCGTTGCAAGCACCATGCTGTACCAACTGAGCAACACGGGGCCCCGTTTATCTTTTAATGCAGTCGTCTCGGTTTTAATTTGATGGATCTTGTTATCCTTCACTTGTTTGTAACAATTGCAAAGATTTTGGCAACTTTGTATTTGTAGTCAACTTCGTTCTGAATCGGCAGTCACAATCAGACAGATAAATATAATATATATATAATAATATATAATAATAATATAATATAATATAATATGCCATTTAGCAGACGCTTTTATCCAAAGCGACTTACAGTCGTGCGTGCATACATTTTTTTTTTGTGTATGGGTGGTCCCGGGGATCGAACCCACTACCTTGGCGTTACAAGCGCCGTGCTCTACCAGCTGAGCTACTGAGAACCACAAACAAACATCTTGATTCTATGTTTAGCAGAGATCTTCTGTAAATAAAGTGATGCGAAGGGCAAAAACATCTAACAACGCACTTAGCTGAGGCAGTCGGTAAATAATTAGCGTTTTCAAGTGCAGCTTTAGTAACGATGGTTTTGGGAAACAGCTCAGAGATTTAACGATGCTCCTACTAAGATTCTAACGATGAATTTAGCATTAAGATGCTTTTGGGAAACCGGGCCCAGGAGCATAAGCTACTGACAACGAACACAATTGCATTTTATCATGGCAATTTGAATGCACAGAGATACTGTGAAGAGATCCTGAGGCCCATTTTCTTGCCCTTAATCAGCTGCCATCACCTCATGTTTCAGCATGATAATGCACAGACCCATTTCATATGTACACAATTCCTGGAAACTGGAAATGTCCCAGTTCTTCTATGGCCTGCATACTCACCAGACATGTCACCCATTGAGCATGTTTTGGATGCTCTGGATCGACACGCTGTCAACACATGTATGACAGCGTGTTCCAGATCCCACCAATATCCAGCAACTTCTCAAAGCCATTGAAGAGGAGTGGGACAACATTCTACAGGCCACAATCAACAGCCTGATCAACTCTATGTGAGGGAGATGTGTCCTGCTGCATGAGGCAAATAAATGGTGGTCACACCAGATACTAACTGGTTTTCTGATCCACTTCCCTACCTTTTTTTAAGGTATCTGTGACCAACAGATGCATAACTATTCCCAGTCTTGTGAAATCCATAGATTAGGGCCTAATGCATTTCTTCTATTGACTGATTTCCTTATATTAACTGTAACTCAGTAAAATCTTTGAAATTGTTGCAATTATATTTTTGTTCAGTACATTTAGCAAGGCAACTGTGTGTAGAGCCATAAGAAGAGTCTGCCTCGCATTGAAGATATGTTTTAATGTAGGTTATTTGTTGCATTGCCTAGCCTTCAAGCTGTCCATATAATCAGCTTAATTGACTGCTAGCAATGCTTTACTAATCTCACATTTATAAACCTAGGAGTACGAAAGACTATTGAGAGTAAATATTTGATCATCATAGGAGAGCTGTAGCCCCGCCCACTAGTGATGTGGAGCAGAGCATGCTGGGCGAACTCTAACTGAGGAGAAGGAAGTAACTAGAGAAAGTACACAAGCCAAGTGATAAGTTCCAGACATTTGTTTTAGCCAAGGCCAGTGTGCGTCCTTCAGAAATAACCACACACACACGGTTTACAAAATTGTCAAGCCATACACTGTGCTGTGCCATTCCTGCTTTATGTGAATTAGCGTCATTAAACTACCTCAACTGGAATCCTACCTGTCTGTCATCTGTGCCCTTACATGCACCTGGGAGAGAACACATAGTGCTAAGAAAACGCTAAGAACATACAGTCCAACAGGTCCTCCACTACATTGTGCTCCATTCGAGACGGATCTTCAGTGCTTTTTCCCGGAGCAAGATGCAAGACTACTACGTGAGTGATGCTTTCACACAGCCAGCAGTTCGTCCGAAGCGTCAGACACGGCCACCACAGCATTTACAAGATTACAAGGTAGGCTATGTGAGCCATAGACGGCACGCTTCACCACACCATAGCACAGCACGGTATGATGTACATGGGCAAGAAGAGGAGTGGTATTCTCATCATAAAGGAGCGGCCAAGATGACCACCTTCACCTCGTCACGTGCAACCTCATCCACTCGCCAGGTTCAATGGGATGCTGCCCCAGAGCGGGACCATCAGAGCCATCACCACAGAGGATATGGTTCAGAACCCCAGCTAGCCCACAGCCTACAGAGAAAAGGAGAGCGCATGGAGGTAAGCAGAGAAGCCTCCACACCCTACGCTTACCGGGAACACAGGAAGCTGCCAACAGCTTACCAAGCAGAGCTACAGGAGATCCGGAAAGAGAACGAGAAGCTGCGTTTATGTCAACTAGCCGTACAGAGAGAATTCACCAAGTTTGACAGAGTTAAACAGGAAATGAGGAAGCTTGTGGATAAGGTCTGCAGTCTCCACCACCCCTTGACCCGACTGCAGCCAGCTACACCCACACAAAGTCTACTCAACAGCAATCTGGCCCCGCAGTACGAATCGAGTTGGTTCTCCCAGTCCACCTCATTCCCCCATCTGAGCTAGAGCAAGAGTTCAGTGAGGAGTACGATAACGATGAAGAGGAATGCGATGATGGTGAGTGGCCTGATCCACCACCATGGCCTACAGAGGAAGAGCAGCCAGATAAAGAACATGTAGTAGACCTCCTGGACAAGATGAGTGAGCTCAAAGTCATGAGGGATCAGGCTACTTCCGCTGCTGCTTAGCAGAGCAGACCAGCATCAGTAGTCAAGACTCCAGGCCACCCTCCAAGAGAGGCTACACCTTCGCCGTGTCCCAGAGAGTCAAGTTACCACCCTGATGGGGACTATCGCCAACCTCCTCACCAGGCCGGTGCTGCACCTTCACAGCGCTACGTTGGTGCAGTGACCCGGCAGTCTTTTCCTCCTAGGGCTCACCCTCATGCAGCAGCCTATGAGCCACGAAGAGCCGCCACCAGGTTGCCGACCAGGTCAGGTTCCATGGATACCTAGGCCAGACCCTCAAACCCATCCGTAGCAGCGCAGACCTACAGAGAGCCTAGGTCAACCATCCCTAACTTCAACAGCCGAGACCCAAGTGAGTTTGCTCGCCTGAAGATCGCACTAGGGAATCTCCTGCCAGCTGACGGGAACGAGCTCTTCAAGTATCAGATCCTAGTGGATCACTTAGTTAGAAGAAGCCTGCCTAGTGGCAGATTCATACCTCAACTCCCCCACGCCTTACTCACACCATGGCAGCCCTGAACGAGCAGTTTGGACAGCCACAACATGTCACCCTGAAGAATATAGCCAGTCATGGACTCTACCGATGTATGCCGTGGAGATAAAGCTGTCTTCGAGAAGTTCGCACTACAGGGCCAGTCCTTAGTGGGCATGCTCTGGCACTGGGTCCAGATGGCGACATAGAGCTGATGTGTGGGTCTCATGTGGCATGCCTACTCAGTAAGCTACCACCTGAGATGAGGTCAGACCTCCGCCGTCGCATGTTTCATCAGCCAGGTACCACATACACCTTACTCGAGTTCTCAGATTGGTTACAGTATGAGTCCTGGTGTCAAGAATATGATGGCCAGTCATCAAGCAAAGGGGATAAGGACAGGCTTGGGCAGAAGTCCGAATGGCGCCATTGGGAAATGTGCAGCATCCATCCTTCACAGAGCTAAAGACAACCCGGAGAGTGGAGCTGCTGCCTCAGCATTCAACAGTTCGGCTGCCGGCAAGAAGAAAGGCAAGGCGAAGCCATACCGTCCTTGTTGCAACAACCCTGAGCACCATCTCAACCAGTGCTCAGCCATCCAGATGCTCACCAAGGAGAAAGTAACAAAGTGGATCAAGACCAACAAGAAGTGCTGGCGTTGTGGAAGGGACCATCAGGCGTCCCAGTGCACCCTCAAGAAGCCCTGCGGTCTCTGCCAGGGAACGCATCTACAAGTCCTTCACGAGGTCAATGCAAGAACCCCCAATGAGGCACCAAAAGAGGAGCGCTGCCTGGTAAGCACAGCCACAGAGGTGCTTTATCTAGATAGACCAGCTGACTTTAATCGCGTCCTGCTGAAGGTGATCAGGGTGCTCCTACACCATGGAGACCGTCCCCTCGACACCTACGCTATTCTGGACAATGGTTCCGAGCGTACCATGCTCCTTCCAGATGCTACACAGAAGCTTGGGTTACAGGGGACCCCAGAAGAACTAGCCCTCAGAACCATTTGGCAGGACATCCAGACCCTCTGTGGTGCATCAGTTACCTTCCGTATCTCACCTGCCTCGCAACCCAAGTTTTCCAGATCAAAGGGGCCTTCACCGTGACTTGCCTTGGACTAGCAGACCATTCCTATCCAGTGACCAGCCTTCAGAAGAGGTACAAGCACTTGGTTGGTCTCCCCCTACAGCCGTTCATCAACCCAAGCCTCTAGTCCTCATTGGTGAAGATCATCCTCATTTGATCACCCCCATCGAACCAGTGAGGTTGGGTCCTACGGGTGGGCCAACAGCCATCCGGATCAGACTTGGATGGACGCTTCAGGGTCCGGCAAGGTTGGTGGAGCAACACCTCCGGCCACAGCAGTATTTAGTGACGTCCGTCATCCCCCCAACTTCCAAGTTGTTCAGGAACGTTGAGAAGTTCTAGCAGGTTGACACCTTACTGTTCTGGAATGAGAAAGAGGTGACCCAGTCGAGGCAGGACCAGGAAGCCGTCGACCTGCTTGAGACCAAGACTGCACGCATAGAGATAGAGGGAGTGTTTCGCAATGCCACCCTGCTCCTGCGCAAGAGCGACGCCCTGCTTCCAAGCCCCCTTCCAAGGAAGCGGTGATGGAAAGCCTTAGAAGCACGGAGAGACGGCTTGCTAAGGATCCAGAGAAAGCTGCAGCCTTCAGTGCTGAGATACAGAAGCTGGTGCAGGCAGGCTCAGTTAAGCTCCGACATGCTCACTCAAGAAGGAGAATCGTGGTACATCCCGCACCACATGAGTCACAACGGAAAGAATCACATCATATTCAACTGCTCCTTCCAGTTCCAGGGTCTCTGCTGCCAGGACCTACCTTGGGTGCGTCACTCCTGGGAGTACTGTTGCGGTTCCGCGAGCACGCCGTCGGGGTCAGTGGCGACATCAAGGGGATGTTTCATCAGGTCTGCCTCCTGCCTGAAGATAGGCCCCTCCTACGATTTGTGTGGCACGACATGAAGACAGAAGAGCCCCCTGATGTCTTCAAGTGGCAGGTGCTTCCCTTTGGCACCACATGCAGCCCATGCTGCGCAATCTTTGCACTCCAGAGGCATGTCACAGAAAATAGCGAGTCTGGCGAAGATATTCGGTTCTCCGTAGAGGTGCTTCTACGTTGACAACTGCCTCCAGAGCGTGCCAACACCAGCAGAAGCCAGACAGCTAGTGGACAAGTTACAAGAGCTCCTGGCATCTGGCGGGTTCGAGCTACGCCAGTCGGCCAGCAACATGCCAAGCATCATCAATCACCTACCAAAGGAGGCCAGATCAGACAACCTCGAGCTTTGGTCCACCCAAGAGAAAGAAGATTCACCTGAGTCTACCCTAGGCCTCAGCTGGCACTGCCAGTTGTACACATTGGGGTACAAGTATCGAGCCGTGGACTACGGAGTGCCGACCATGCGGAATGTGTACAAGGTTCTCGCCAGCCTGTACGACCCCCTTGGGTTCATTCTGCTGTACACCGCCAAAGTGTTGGTCCAGCGCCTCTGGGATAAACATTGGGACTGGGATGACCCTCTTCTCCCGCAAGATCTACTACAGGCTTGGAACAATTGGGAAGGAGAGCTACAGATCCTGCCAGGCATCACCCTGCCTAGGTGCTATGTACCTGCAGATGTCGACCAGTTGAGTGTCACCAGAGGTCCATGTGTTCTGCGACGAGTCAGAGAAGGCCTACAGGTCCGTCGCGTACCTGAGGACAGAAGATGGTCACAGCAAGACCTACCTATCATTTATTTTGTCATTTAGCAGACGCTCTTATCCAGAGCGACTTACAGTTAGTGAGTGCATACATTTTTCATACTCATTCCTGATGGTCAGGTCCAGAGTTGCTCCTAAGCGACTACATTCCATGCCAAGACTGGAGCTCTGTGCAGCAGTCACTGGAGCCCAGCTTGCCAAGCTGCTAGAAAAAGAGCTTACCTTGAAAATCGACCAGACCACCCTGTGGACAGATTCCACAACCGTGCTGATGTGGCTGCAGTCGGAATCCTGCCACTTTAAAGTTTTTGTAGGAACCCGGGTGGCCGAGATTAATACCTCCGTGCAAGGCGCTATGTGGATTTGGCGAGGAATCCCGCAGATGACATCACGAGAGGCAAAACTCTGAAAGACCTTACGGAGCCCAACAGATGGAGCCAAAGACCACCGTTTCTCCTTCAAAGTCCAGACGAGTGGCCAGCTAAGCCACACAAACGCTCATCCTGAAGAGGACACATCTGAACTCCGGAAGCCCACCTTCTGTGGTGTCACTGCAGTTGCTGGTCCCCAAGACCCAGATGTGAGTCAGTGTACCACCTGGAAGGAGCTTCTAGAAGTCACTACGCAAGTGCTACATGGGGCGGCAGGTCAGGGGGGTGACCCTACTGCCGAAGACTACAAGAAAGCGGAGACCGTCATCTTCAAGAGAGCCCAGCGAGAGAGTTTCTCCAGATGAGCTCAGTCTCCTGAAAACTGGTAAGCCTGTCCCATCCAGCAGTTGCCTACTTACTTTGTCACCTGAGCTTGACAATTCCGGAGATCTCAGAGTTGGTGGTAGACTACGTCGTGCCGAAGATCTAGAACATGCTACAGTTCATCCCATCGTCCTCAATCCTGGTCATCCATCCACTAGACTCCATCCACTACAACAGCGGTCTGTGCATTCCCGGCACTGAGAGGGTGTTTGCAGAGATCCACCGCTCCTTTTGGATCCTCCGCGGGCGGGAAGCCATCCGTCGCTTCCAGCACACCTGCACAGAATGCCATAGATGGAAATCCAGACCTGCTGTCCCCAAGATGGCTGACCTGCCAGCTGCACGCCTGTGCCTCTTCAAGCCAGCCATCCACTCCATGGGCATGGACTGCGTCTGGCCCTTCCAGGTCAAACTGGGGTGGCGCATTGAGAAGAGATGGGGGATAGTCTTCAAGTGTCTCACCACGGGTGTATACCTGGACCTCCTGACCAACATCGATGCAGACTCCTTTCTGATGGCCCTTAGAAGATTCATCGCCCGCCGAGGGACGCCGGCTGAGCTGTTCTCTGACCAGGGAACAAACTTCCGGGGAGGCGAGGAGCTGTGCGAGACCCGCTGATTTGCCTCCCAACCTGCAAGAGCAGCTTGCAAAACAGAAGATTGCTTTCCGCTTCAACCCCACTGCAGCACCGCACTTCGGAGGAGTTTGGGAAAGAGAGATTCGCTCCATTAAGACTGTCTTCTACACTACAGTGGGTGCCCAGTCAGTGACCGAAGAAGTGCTCAGAACTGTCCTCATTGAAGTGGAGAGTATCCTGAATTTGAAGCCCATGGGCTACGTTTCCTCCAGTATCGCAGACCTGGAACCCATGTTGCCTTTTCAGCACCAATTGGTAGCTTTAAAAATCTGATATTGTATATTATTTAGGATTAGTAAAGTATTTATGAATAATAAATAAAAAACCTTTGGAGAGCTTTTATGCACAAAATATATTGGTGAATCAAAAATAGTGGTTTGATTCATCCTGAAAGTTGCCATATTCAATTGATCAATCCATGAAATATTGGTAGGTGAGAAAAGTGTACAATAGGGGTTGAACAGTAGTCCAATAAATCTACACTAATAATCATAAATCAACTCTGTAGGTTTGGTGCTATACGGTCATTTCCGCATGGCTACAGAAGCCTACAGCTTGGGTCTCCCCTGAAAGGTTATAAGGCCAGCATTTAATAATCTTCACTGTGGAAAAGTTGATACAGTATGTTGATATGCTTCAGTTTGCAGCCATATGACTGGTGTCACATTTATCTCCAGGTAAAATAGATCTAAAACAATTGTCATTTATATTTACAATCCCCTTTCCCAAACAGTTTACTCATTTACCTAGCTCTTATCAATTTGTAAATTACAGTGCATGGAGAATGGTGTTAATTCCATCTGAAAAAAGATAGGTGTTGTTCCACTTGGAACCGACAGGTTGCTCTACCTTATTCATCGCACGTAAAGGTGGTGGAATGATGAGGGGAATTAAGTCAAGATCTGCACACAGCTTATCTGTAGACACACCTCCGCCACACTTTCATTTCTTTGATCTCCACCCAAAACGAATAGCGGGTGAATTGCATGCTATTCTCATGCTTAAGTTCAAGGTCAGAATGTAGAGAGAAAAGTGGATAAAAAGGGAATTACAGTGCATTCAGAAGGTATTCAGACCCCTTGACTTTTTCCACATTTTGTTACGTTACAGCCTTATTCTAAAACTAATTAAATTGTGTCCCCCCCCCCCATCAATCTACACACAATGACAAAGCAAAAACCGTTTTTTTTAAATGTATTGAAAATAAAAAAACGGAAATATCACATTTACAAGTATTCAGACCCTTTACTCAGCACCTTTGGCAGCGATTACAGCCTTGAGACTTCTTGGGTATGACGCTACAAGCTTGGCACACCTGTATTTGGGGAGTTTCTCCCATTCTTCTATGCAGATCCTTTCAAGCTCTGTCAGGTTGAATGGGGAGCGTCGCTGCCCAGCTATTTTCAGGTCTATCCAGAGATGTTCGATCGGGTTCAAGTCCGGGCTCTGGCTGGGCCACTCAATGACATTCAGAGACTTGTCCCAAAGCCACTCCTGCGTTGTCTTGGCTGTGTGCTTAGGGTCGTTGTCCTGTTGGAAGGTGAACCTTCGCCCCAGTCTGAGGTCCTGAGCGCTCTGGAGCTCAAGGATCTCTCTGTACTTTGCTCTGTTCATCTTTCCCTCGATCCTGACTAGTCTCCCAGTCCATGACGCTGATAAACATCCCCAGAGCATGATGCTGCCACCACCATGCTTCACCGTAGGGATGGTGCCAGGTTTCCTCCAGACATGACGCTTGGCATTCAGGCCAAAGAGTTCAATCTTAAGTTTCATCAGACCAGAGAATCTTGTTTCTCATGGTCCGAGAGTCCTTTAGGTGCCTTTTGGCAAACTCCAAGCGGGCTGTCATGTGCCTTTTACTGAGGAGTGGATTCCGTCTGGCCACTCTACCATAAATGCCTGATTGGTGGAGTGCTGCAGAGATGGTTGTCCTTCTGGAAGGTTCTCTCATCTCCACAGAGGAACTCTGGAGCTCTGTCAGAGTGACCATAATGTTCTTGGTCACCTCCCTGACCCAGGCCCTTCTCCCCCGATTGCTCAGTTTGGCCGGCGGCCAGCTCTAGGAAGTGTCTTGGTGGTTCCAAACTTTTTCCATTTAGGAATGATCGAGGCCACTGTGTTCTTGGCGACCTTCAATGCTGCAGAAATATTTTGGTACCCTTCCCAAGATCTGTCTTGGACCTCGACACAATTCCTTCGTCCTCATGGCTTGGTTTTTGCTCTGACAGGCACGGTCAACTGTGGGACCTTATATAGACAGGTGTGTGCCTTTCCAAATCATGTCCAATCAATTGAATTTACATCTCAAGGATGATCAATGGAAACAGGATGGTCCTGAGCTCAATTTCGAGTCTCATAGCAAAGGGTCTGAATACTTAATAAGGTGTTTTAATATGTTATAAATTTGCAAACATTTCTAAAAAACAGTTTTCGCTTTGTCATTATGGGGTAGTGTGTAGATTGATGAGGGAAGAAAATATTTAAATCCATTTTAGAATAAGGCTGTAACGTAACAAAATGTGGGATAAGGGAAGGGGTCTGAATACTTTCCAAATGCACTGTATGTTCCATTTACCCGCGCTTAACTTGGGTTGGAATTCCCCCCTTGTAGAATCTACGCCAAGACGCATTGAAGCCGTTCTGGTGGCTCGTGGTAGCCCAACGCCCTATTAAGACACTTTATTTAGGTGTTTCCTTTATTTTGTCAGTTACCTGTACATTCCCCTACCTCTCGGAACAAGTACTAGCCTAAGTCATTTTAAGAATAGAACAACTTATTAAAAAGGTGCAATAAGACAGGATTATTGATAATTTAAAACACCCAAAATGCAGTTTAAGCAATCTAAATGCAAACAGTGGCTAAAATCAAATAAAGGATTGCGAATTACCAATACATAAAATGCTTACAAATTTCCAGCATATCAGGACATAAAAGCATTCATGTTAAACAGCATTGCAAAAGTTCAGGCAAACAATCTCAAAAGGATTGTTGCAATAATTCAAGCACTACGGTGAAACCAATTGTTCATGACTTAACACAAAATATTATAGATCAGAATTACTCTCCAGTCTGTCTCGCACAAAACAAAAAATACAAAGAAATGCTTTACAGCTCGACTGTAGCAATGTGATAAAATGGAGACATGAAAATGAAGATGATTGGGCCCATGATGTCTGCACAAACCAGTTGGACAACTTGAACCAGATGTCTGGTTAAACAATAGGCACCATTATAATTACTCATTTCCCATGAAAACACAATGGGAGAACACATACAAATGAAAATTACAGTTAGTGCTGAGCGATTAACTGAAATGTCAGTTATTTTTTGTTTTTTTAACCTAATTGATGATCTCGGTTCCATTGTGCTTTTTTTCCCTGAGCTCAACATGCAGTTTCTCTAGAGATAAAGCCAACTTGTCTGGTCTGTGTTTCTTTTACACCTGCTACATTAGGTTAGTGTGGGGAAGACATGGAGAGAGAGAGAGAGGAGACCGAAGAATGGGTGATCGATAGGGATAGCGAGCAGTTTCTTCAAGGCATCTCTACCTGAAAATACATAATCTAAGTGATTGATAGTTGGTATTCAGTAGTCATAAAAGTATTTCTTATTTACTTTTTAGAACTACTAAAATAGTGATTTTGTCAGACAGCATAGGCAGCAGCTTTCGAGATGAGATGACGGAATGAAATCAAGTCATGAAATAAAATAAGTTTAATATACAGAACTGAAATATGTTATTATAGTAAAGTACGGTGAATAAATGGTAATAAGTGATAAGCAGTAATTGTTTTATTTTGTGTCGTTACAGCAGTCAACCCACATAATGCATAGTGCATTTAATGTTTAAAAAAATGAATGAAACCGTGATAAAAAAAAAAAAACAGAAACGACCTCAAAAAGCACTCATCGCTCAGCACTAATTACAGCTGGCAGCTGCTTGCAATACAGTGACTTGTTTGACGGGAACTCAGTGGAGAGCCCCCTCAGGTTGTGAACTCTGCACCTAGTAACTTAGAAAGGTATAATATTATACTGTATTTATATTGTAATAATTACAATAATGTATTTTTGTAAACTTTTGGGGGATGAAAAAAACTGATGCAGATTAAAAAGTAATCACTTGTGCCTAAAAAGTCTAAACCTCAGAGGCAGTTTTAAAAATAGGAGAAAGAGGGCAGTCACACTGTTAGATACGTTGCACTTTCAGCAAATAAATGAATTACTGTGCCTTAAATGGAATCTAACAGCCCAAGGCACAAAGCATGACAGGCTTGTTAGTAGGTGCCTCTGACATATAGAGCAAAGCCTTTACCAAAAGTACCATGATGTGAAGGCTTCTCCAAGTACCATGACAATCACCACCAGAGGAAATAAATAGCATCTTTATCCAATGACTTCCTAGAAGAATGCTCAGTACAGTCGGCCTATGTTGGCCAAAATCTGTTCCTTGGAGAGAATGAAGCACAAGCTTTTCCTCGGGATTCAGTGTCACAATGATCATTACTCTCCAAGGGCAGAATCAAACAAGCATGAAGCATCCAGTGGTCCACATTTTGTAAGAACGATGGTCAGGTGACTTGGACCCATGAGTAAAATGAGTACAAGTAGTATTCGAAAACATTAAAAAGGCAATTTTGTCAGAATCCAGTAGCCAACTTCTTTCACAAGCTTAGGAATACTTACCATGACAACAGTTGACTAGAGGACTAGATAACCTTTGTCCTCCCCAGTAAGTTCCTGTGCATTTTTGGTGAAATGCCACAGTCCCCTTTTTTTTTTTTTAAAGCACAAAAACAAAAGTTGCACTAAAAGCATTCTAGTGTTCCCTTTTCCTGCATCCCCACCAGAGGGCAGAACTGTGAGGCATTCAAACATCTTCTTCACTATCCCATGAATCCTGCTTACGGTGGAGTTTGTACATTTGTCAAGATTCATTCTCATTGTGAATGTGACTGTAGCCGTTGGAGGGATCACGTTGCCGACAAAGCACAGCGAGCAGGAGGACGATAAGGAGGAAGAGCAAACAGCAACAAACTGCTAGTCCGATGACCACCTCTGATGATGGGACCAGAGAAAGACACAGTAGATGTCAAACACACATTATTAGTCATTCCATGTCATTTCAGCAAGCCATGACACCCACCATCTCAAATTGTTCTGAAATAGTTTCTGCAGTTAGAAACAGATAAGATAAGCATTCCTGCAACTTTATTTTGTTTAAATATAATTTGATCTCTGAAAACTTCAGCTAATTGCACCCAAAATTGGTCATTTTAATTTATAGGATTCATATAATATATTGTATCAGTTCTCTATATTTGACAAGTAGTATTGAACTGCGGCTTGAGTATTGTTTTGTCATACTATGTAATCCCAGTGAATTTGGTGATTTACTTCCCCCCCCCATTCAGATAAATTAGTCATTGACGTTGTTTTAAGTCCCACCATACATACTGGTATTACCTGGAACTCAGTGCAGCTTTCAACTTACTCTTGAAAGTTGTAATAGTAGAATGCACAAAGTGCAATTTCGAAATTGGGTAGCGCATCATCAGCTTTCCTCTCGTCAGTCATTGCATACCTTAGAGAGCTATTTATAACTTGTCTGAAATATCCAGATCAACTAGCCCATGTCAGCTAACATTTTTTAGCAAGGTTTTTTTGCCCATAGATTTTGTAAAAATGTTTTAGTCACTCAAATATCACATGAATACACAGACGTGTAGAATTGCAGGAAATAAGCTTTAAACCTGCAAAATGTTCTCTCTACCAACAAGAGGGGTGTGAACAGTGTGTCATGAACAGTGCTTATGCCCATAGAAATAGACGTGGCGCTCGCGTGCGCAGGGGGGGACGCGGGATGTTCCCCAATGCTGGAAGGGGGCCTGAGTGAAAACATTTGGGAACCCCTGCATTAATAAAAATAAAAAATGTATTCTGGCTGTTGGGGTGGGATTGGTGTGTGTGTGGAGGGTGTCTATGGGTGGCTTTTGACAATTGTTTTTAATTTGCTACTCAACGGCAAGAAGAAATTTGGTCCAAATTGGATGTTGGGTAGTATATTGAATATTATATGAACCCTATCAATTAAAATGGCCAATTTAGGTGCAGTTAATTAGGCTAATTTCTCAGAGATCAAATTACATTTCAACAAAATAATGTTGACTGAATGCTTATCTTATCCATTTCTAACTACAGAAACCATTTCAGAACAATCTGAGACAGTGGGTGTCAAAAATCCTCTTTCATGTACCTTTTTAATTAAAGGGATACTTCGGGGTTTTGGCAGAGGCCCTTTAATTACTTCCCCAGAGTCAGATGAACTCGTGGATACCATTATTACATCTCTGTGTCCAGTATTAAGGAAGTTAGAGGTAGTTTCGCAATGACTGGAACTCTATGGGTAACGCTAGTCAAATTGCACACAGAGACATAAAAATGGTATCCACGAGTTCATCTGACACTGGGAAAGTAGATAATTCCCATAGTATCCCTTTAAAGTGGAATGACCCTTATTCAACCCATTCTATGGCTTCAAGGCTCTTTATCAAAAGGCCCATGTTACTCCCATCATACCTGTATCCTTTGTGGGAGACTCCACCATGCACTCCTTGTCCCAATCCTCTGGGATGGATGGTTTGGTGAGGCGCACGAAGTCCTCCAGGGGGCAGAAGAGATCACAGCTAGCTACAGCCAGTTGGTAAGGCGCTCTTGTGGTGTCATTGTGGTAAAACATGGCCACTGTGAATGATCTAAAGAGGGCGAAGACTTTCTATATCAGACTGACAGTAGATCTAAATCAGATATTTTATTTATTTGACTGAATGTTGCTTATCTGAGCCAGTTCACAAAATAATACAGTATAATATACAGTGAGGGAAAATAATATTTGATCCCCTGCTGATTTTGTACGTTTGCCCACTGACAAAGAAATGATCAGTCTATAATTTTAATGGTAGGTTTATTTGAACAGTGAGAGACAGAATAACAACAACAAAAATCCAGAAAAATGCATGTCAAAAATGTTATAAATTGATTTGCATTTTAATGAGGGGAATAAGTATTTGACCCCTCTGCAAAACATGACTTAGTACTTGGTGACAAAACCCTTGTTGGCAATCACAGAGGTCAGACGTTTCTTGTAGTTGGCCACCAGGTTTGCACACATCTCAGGAGGGATTTTGTCCCACTCCTCTTTGCAGATCTTCTCCAAGTCATTACGGTTTCGAGGCTGACGTTTGGCAACTCAAACCTTCAGCTCCCTCCACAGATGTTCTATGGGATTAAGGTCTGTATACTGGCTAGGCCACTCCAGGACCTTAATGTGCTTCTTCTTGAGCCACTCCTTTGTTGCCTTGGCCGTGTGTTTTGGGTCATTGTCATGCTGGAATACCCATCCACGACCCATTTTCAATTCCCTGGCTGAGGGAAGGAGGTTCTCACCCAAGATTTGACGGTACATGGCCCCGTCCATCGTCCCTTTGATGCGGTGAAGTTGTCCTGTCCCCTTAGTAGAAAAACACCCCCAAAGCATAATGTTTCCACCTCCATGTTTGACAGTGGGGATGGTGTTCTTGGGGTCATAGGCAGCATTCCTCCTCCTCCAAACACGGCGAGTTGAGTTGATGCCAAAGAGCTCCATTTTGGTCTCATCTGACCACAACACTTTCAACAAGTTCTCCTCTGAATCATTCAGATGTTCATTGGCAAACTTCAGACGGGCATGTATATGTGCTTTCTTGAGCAGGGGGACCTTGCGGGCACTGCATGATTTCAGTCCTTCACGGCGTAGTGTGTTACCAATTGTTTTCTTGGTGACTTTGGTCCCAGCTGCCTTGAGATCATTGACAAGATCCTCCCGTGTAGTTCTGGGCTGATTCCTCACCGTTCTCATGATCATTGCAACTCCACGAGGTGAGATCTTGCATGGAGCCCCAGGCCGAGGGAGATTGACAGTTCTTTTGTGTTTCTTCCATTTGCGAATAATCGCACCAACTGTTGCCACCTTCTCACCAAGCTGCTTGGCGATGGTCTTGTAGCCCATTCCAGCCTTGTGTAGGTCTACAATCTTGTCCCTGACATCCTTGGAGAGCACTTTGATCTTGGCCATGGTGGAGAGTTTGGAATCTGATTGATTGATTGCTTCTGTGGACAGGTGTCTTTTATACAGGTAACAAACTGAGATTAGGAGCACTCCCTTTAAGAGTGTGCTCCTAATCTCAGCTCGTTACCTATATAAAAGACACCTGAGAGCCAGAAATCTTTCTGATTGAGAGGGGGTCAAATACTTATTTCCCTCATTAAAATGCAAATCAATTTATAACATTTTTTACATGCATTTTTCTGGATTTTGTTGTTGTTATTCTGTCTCTCACTGTTCAAATAAACCTACCATTAAAATTATAGACTGATCATTTCTTTGTCAGTGGGCAAACGTACAAAATCAGCAGGGGATCAAATACTTTTCCCCCTCACTGTAACTACACAAAGTTTGGACAAGCTTTGAATAAGGTTCTTATTCCTACCCGTTGTCTTCCTGATAGAGTTCAAATATGTGGCAGGAGGCATAGGGCGGCTGCTTTCCATTGAAGATACTCAAACTCGACTGCAAAGCCACAATGGTGGTGTCATGCTGAAAAGTAACACAAAAGACTCATGCATTCGATCAGGGATGGGCAACTTTGATGGTGGGGAAGGGGTCCACAAAATAAAGTACCCACATCCATACACTCCCTGCAATTCGGCACATTTTGCCATTGGGTGTAGAGAAAATGTTGCCGTTTTAAAGCAAGTTTGCTGCAATTCTACATATTTTGCCATGGGGCGGAGAGAAAAAGTTTGCAGTTTTTAATATGATAACTGATGAGCAATGGCCCCACCCCGGTCGGTAATTCGGCCACGCTTACTACAAGTTTAGATAGCTGGCCGCTGGACTAATTTACCAATCCCCAAAAAAATTGCTGACATGGGCTAATTGAGTGACTGTTGATGCACAACCAAATTTCAAAATTGCACCTTGTGTTTTTTATTATTCTAACTCTCAACAGTAAGTAGAGCCCTCGACTGAGTTCCCCCAAAAAATTGAATTGGTCCGCGGGCCTACAAAACGGGGGCTACCGGCCACATGGGCCGCCAGTTGCCCATCCCTGCATTAGATGAACAATTTGCTGCAAACAGCCCAAGGCATCCACATAAAAAGGAGATCATGCACAAGATTTTAAAACTTACCGCAGAGAGCATCATCATCTTCAGACGGCGATTAGAGTTGGGAAGTGCAGACTCTGAGATGTTATTTACAATGCTACCCAAGAGGACACCTATTTGATGGAGTAGTAAAAGCATATAGTGAGCAGTTAACTAGACAATTTGAGAAGATTAACCATCTCTTATCTCATTCCTTCAGCAGACTTTAAATGGTGGGTGTGGGATTAGTCTTCATCTCGATGATGTACAAAGTAGTTTAACCGTTTGGCTTATTATGCTCAACTCAAAGATGTATGAATGCATATTCAAATCACTAATCACTCTGATATATTTGAGGGCCATATGAAGAATTGCAATAACTAAACGGAGTGGCTGCCGATCCAACTTTTCTGGACCCCTCTTCCCGACAGCTAAACGTCCCGAAGCTTCTGCGCATGTGCGGGATCCTCTACTTTACGCACAGTCTGTGCTCTACTCGTAGAGAACAGGCTACTCTGGCGAATGGTGCCGTTTACTAAAGTAAGATCAAAGCTGAATCAATTTCTGCAACATGGCATAACGATAGTATTCTACATAACAGAATGTAATATAATACCATTGTATAACGTTACTGTCAGACAACAAACACCACCTAATTTCTTGAGATTTTAGGATGATTTTGCGAATGGTCAAATTTCTCTCATGTGGCCAAAACTCAACCGCGCACACCACTAGGCAAAATATGTGCTTTGACTGAAACATGCTACAGTTCATTAAAACAATATGCTCAAAAATGTGCTCACTGTACACAACTCAAGACAACACTGTAGGCTACTTCAAGACAACACTGCATAACTCAAAGATATCCCCATGAAAATGATTGAGATCAGGTGGTTGGTATGCAGATACTGCATGGACGTTTATCCAGTAGAACTTGAAGAATTATCATTAATGATTGACAGTGAGAAATAAAGGGAGGTTGACCACAAATATTTGTGTGTAAAGTAAAGTAGAGGTAAAGAAACATGCGCAGAACGTGATTTGGATCTCTAGGGCCTTTTTTTTTTTTTATCTATCCGGATTTCGGCTAATCGGATAGGAATACATTCAAATAGAATAAATAGAACAGGAGTCCACATTCAAGTCAATGATTTGTCTGTTATATTCATTCTATTTCTATGTATTGAAACCTATCCGACAGGCGAAATCCAGGTGTGGGGAAAAGGAAACCATGGGGGTGGGACGGGACAGTTACCTACGGCTCCGCAGCCTTGACCATTACATTTACATTTTAGTCATTTAGCAGACGCTCTTATCCAGAGCGACTTACAGTTAGACCATCACTAAATAGCACATACAAAGGGAACGTAGATAGCTAAGCTGAAACAAGTGTTTGCCCTTCCCATTCTGACAGTTCGCATTACCTCCTTGGAGCCGGCTTTTCTCCTGATGCTTGTAGACCTCAAACATGATTTCAAAGCCAAAGTCCTTGAGCTTCCTCAGATCATCCATGATCTCAGGGGTCACCCAGTCAGGAGCGGTCATGTTGTGCCTTGCCTAAAATGACATGGATGGAGAACAAAAATGAAAAGCCCCAATATGATCATGACACTGCATCAAGGTGAAACTACACAACAATGTTAATAAGATAATAATACATGCTGTTGTCTGTCTCTAAAGTAAAATAGCATGATATTGCTACCATTACAGTGTAGAACATCTAATAAAACAAGGTTCCCAATGTACCCACCAATAAAATGAAAGTAGGTATAGGCTATATTTCTTGATGAACACGTTTCGTGATATATACAAATAATTGTTTTGATCTGGCCGGAGACAATCAATGACCACATTGCTGCCTTTGTGTCTCCCCAACCCTTCCCAAATGTCTTTACATGGCAGGCTGATTTCTGCTGCCAGAGTAGACTGAAGCACGAGTTCCATCACCTCTCAACAGTCACAAGGCAGAGTAGCCACAGGTGCAGCGCCAGCTCACAGTTCGGTTTTCACTTCCATAAACCACTGTGGTTCCTCGCTAGCTAAAACATCGGCTGTAGGAACATTTCACATTCTAACTTTCACTCACACAAATCTGCATGATTTATGGAAAACTGTACGGTGGAAATTCTGTAATGTTTTGCAATATATTCTGCATTGATAGTAAGCAAAGTGATAAAACTATAAGGAATTATATCTATTATAGGTAATATAAGCTGCTTACCTCACAGAACAGGGTGTCATGGACACTCCAAACAGTCTTAATGTTAGTGTTCTTCAGACCAGTTTTCTCCCGTACCGTCGCTATTAAATCCTGTAAGAGCAAAGGATAAAAAATGATCATCTAGACAAGGGGCATTCAAAGTTAAGCTTGTTGAGCTGTCAAAGCTGTGTGGTTGGCAAGTGATGGAGAAGAAATTCAAAACAAGGTAGGAACAAGGCAACAGCAAACATGTCTTCCCCCACAAATGATGCAGCGTCCCCCTTAGGCCAATCAGTGTAATTTTGTAAATGCCGGATCTCTATGGCAAGAAGCATCATTCACCCAAGTTTTATCAAAATCGTGCAGGCTGTGTCGGAGATATCACGTGTGACTAACTTACGTACAGTTGATTACTATAGCACCCCCCTTGGGCCAATCAGTGTACTTTTATAAATGGCAGATCTCTATGGCAAGATGCATCATTCACCCAAGTTTCGTCAAAAATCGGGCCAGTGGTATCTGAGATATCGCGTGGGTTAGCTAGAGTCGTATCCCTGAGCATGTGTGCCAAATTATCACTCAAACAGATCAAGAGATGTAAACATGTGCCCGTTGTAGCGCCACAGTGTGGTCGATATGAATGTTCTCTTATATGTTGAGTCTTGACTGTGTTTGCAACATGTGTACTACATTTTGTTACAACACGTATATCCTTTACTGATATATATGCATTTATGTGTCAGACCAAGCCCATGTGAATGTTTCCTGGTCAATAGCAGCCATGTTGTTTTAGGTACTAGTCTGGAAAGTTTTGCGTTGAGAGACCTTTGTCCATAGATGCCACATATCAAGTTTCGTGCAAATCGGTCATTCGGTGCCAGAAGAGTAGTTTTAAGTGTTTCTCAAAAAACTCTAAATGGCGGAAAATCCATCTTGGCGGACCTTATAAGTCCCTGAGGCAAATTTGATCCTTGTGAGGAGAGGCACCCATGTTCAGAATTTCATGACTTTAGGCCTCCCGAGTGGCCTCCCGAGTGGCGCAGTGGTCTAAGGCACTGCATCGCAGTGCTAGCTGTGCCACTAGAGATCCTGGTTCGAATCCAGGCTCTGCTGTAGCCGGCCGCAACCGGGAGACCAATGGGGCGGCGCACAATTGGCCCAGCGTCGTCCAGGGTAGGGGAGGGAATGGCAGGCAGGGAGGTAGCTCAGTTGATAGAGCATGGCGTTTGCAACGCCAGGGTTGTGGGTTCGTTTCCCACGGGGGGCCAGTATGAAAATAATAATGTATGCACTAACTGTAAGTCGCTCTGGATAAGAGCGTCTGCTAAATGACGTAAATGTAAATGTAAATGTCAAATGGGGTTAGGGGCGTGACCTTTCAAAGTTGGCATTTTCAATCGCTTGTTATAGTGCCACCATCTGGCCAATCTGTGTAGTTTTGTTAATGCTGGATCTCTCTCGCATCATTCTCACAAGTTTAGTCAAAATCGACCCAGTGCTGCCTTAGATATCGCGTGTGACTAACGCAAATACAAACGTACTAACAGAGGGAGACCAATCCACAGTCCCTTCCTCGATTTCATCGTGGGGGACAATGAAAATGAATCTAAAGTGAATATGAATTGTGAAGCCTCACAAACCATAGCAGACAGTTAACAAAAAGGTAATCACATTTCATAGGAATAAGTCTCTAGCTTCATTATTCAGTCATCACCTTAATTCCAGTGACACTTACTTTGTATAGAAATGTCATGTTGAGGTACTTTTCTGAGCGTTCTGTCTCATTCATGAGGATTTTATAACGAGGGCAACCCAGAATGGGAAACGACAAAAGCTGAAATAGATAGACATTTTAGATGGGAACATTAGTATGGAGGTAGCCAATAACTTATTATTTAAAACGGAATTATATTCAGAATTTCTATATTTTGTGGCAGCTGTGAAACTTTGGATGTCACCCAAGACCTCAGCACCCTGCTCACCCGCTCCTCATCCTGGGGCACAGTGTGAACAGGAATAGGCTGCCACTCCAGTGATGGGTTGAAGACCTGTGACCCATTGGGAGGGTACAATCCAGCCAGGTTGGCCTCTGCACTCATCAAGGTCCGGTCATAGTCTGTGCTCCTCACAGAAATCTAGACAAAGAACAATAGGAGGGGTAGTGGCTATCACTGAAACAAGATACTTCCTTTTTTCATTTCTGTGGCTACAGCCTAGAGCTGGTTTTACTTCAAGACCTAGTGCATTGTTGGAAGAGAGTCCATTATTTGTACAGAGTGCACAGTTTGTTTAACATGGGCAATAAACACAATCCAATTTGCAAATCTTCACCAACTTTTCTAATTGAAATGAGTGTGTGACCGAGATAGTACATTGTTTCAACAAGGAACTAAACCATAAATTACCTCACGTCGGTCATAGGTGTCATTGAGAAAACCCTGATAACGTTTCCGCAGCACCTGTCCCAGCTCTAAGTGCTGCCTCATTCCTTCCTGTAGGGATCACAGAAACAGTGTGCTATTAGTACAACAATATCCACACCCTTCAGTGCATCAGAATTTTTCCTCAACACTTACTCTAGCTTGGGTACCAGTTTGTTTGAGGTATCATTCCACTCTTTGTCATGCTAAACATAGCATTAGCATGACAAGAAGTACAAGGAGTGGAATGTTAGCAAAACGTGTTCTGGATTTCAGGCTAGTGTTATTCAGTCCTTGATGAAGAATGGATTTCAAATCATTTTTTGGTCTTTACCTGCGAGAGCTGTCCAAAGCCCTGTGGCCAAGAGCTCTCCTGGTAGCGATCAGTAGGGTAGGCTTTGACTGGGGATCGGTCACCATGGCGGTAGAGCTAGGTAAAACATTTAATAGGACACAGACATAGAAACTCTATGAAAGTCACCCAAACAAGATATTCTAGGCAAGTGACAAACTGGTTGGACTAGCGTTTCCATTTCCAGCACAAGCTGCATAAAAAAAGGTCAGCGAAACCCACACCACAATTAGGCTAATAACTCAATGTGTATTTTGTCTTGCATTAACATAGCCACACTTACTAACTGTTAGAGCAAACTCAACATTGCAACAATCCAGTGTTGTTCATCCAATAAAAAAAGTTAGTCTTATTTAGTCAGATAGTTAATGTTACGTGAAATTGTCATTGGGGTCACATACTAGCTTGTACAGCCCTAAAACAGGCAACAGTGAAACCGTATTAGCTTAACGTTACGTTTGTTAGTTAGTTCGCTAACGTTAGTTAGGTACACAGCACTAACTGTCCAGACTCGATATTGTTTACCAGTGCAAAGGCTAGCCTACAGAAAAACGAAAAAAAAGATAGCTAACGTTAGTTCCTCTTTTGGTAACGTTACATATTCCAGCTTTCTTGCGGTTTAGCTAGCTAAGTTAGGTAGTTTAGCTAAGTTACGTAGTTAACGAGTTGGTAAGCAGCTAACTTTAACGTTACATAATAAGTGGACTGCCAAAGAGAAGAATGACAGTCACTGACACGACTGCCTATCTAGCTAGCTAGAAACGTTAGAAGCTAGCACACACAAGCTGGCTGTCGAACTTCAGCTATACAAGTCAACTTGCATATCAACAGTATGTGCTAGCTATCTAGCATACTCACCACAGTGACAAATGTCAGCCTTCTGTCTCCAACAACTTTGCCTAAAACAACGAACATTGTCAATAGTGGCAGTATAGTGGAGTCCATCGTCAACGGCTGGTTAGTTGGACACTATAGCTATATAGGACAACACTTCAGAATAGAGTTCTAGACACTTTTCTTCTTCTTCTACTTCTACTTCTACTTCTTCTTCTTCTTCAATGCGGTTTAACAGCGGTTGGCATCCAATTTGTTGCATTACCGCCACCTCCTAGACTGGAGTACAACTCCCTTACATTTTGCTTGAAAAATTAAATTAAATAAATACCCTACCCTCTTAACACTACACTCACAAATTCAAAAATATTATTAATAATTAACACCACCCTTCTCCACTATTTAAATATATTCATTCCTACCTCATGCCCTCAACCTGAAATAATGGGACATCACCACTTAACACTCCTTGTAACTCTTCTGATGTCAAGTCTTGCACACCCAAATACCTCTCTGAAGCTGCCACCACAACCTCCATTTTCTTCGACTTACGTTCCATCCCTGCAGTACAATTAATAACCATTGCTATAAACGCTAAAAATCAAATCTTACTGAAATATATCACTTGTTGTCCTATCCCTCTGTACTAGTACATTTCTACTACTCTCACCACTCCCCCCTTGACATCTCTTGATCTACTTTATTCACTGCCTTAGCATATGACAACTTCTTCACTACTTTTACCCTGGAAGCCTCAACCTGCTTCTCTCGCAAGGGACATTTCTGATCCCCAGCCCCATTGCCACCCCTACAATTAGCACATACCACTACGTTTCCCAATGCTACACATTCCTTTGTCTCATGCCCTTCTGCACACTTCTCACACCTTTGAACCTCCCTCCTACATACTGCTGCCACATGCCCATAAATTTGACACCTGTAACATCGTAATGTATTCGGCACATAAGCTCATACAGGATAATTTATATATCCTAACTTCACTTTTTCAGGCAAAGACTCAACTTCAAAACTCAAAAGAACAGACAATGACTCTTCTGTTTCCCCACTCTCGCCACCATGTTTGCGTCGCACCAAACGACGAGCGAGTTGTAGACACAAATTAGCTAGCTCTAGATTAAGAGGGGGAAAAAACATGTAGCTATGTCACACTTTTCACGTGGAGTCTTGACCAATCACCATTCCTATACACGCAAAGGTTCTGATCTCCGTGAAATCAGCGACATGAATAAAAAAAAAGCTTCATAATAATAGTCACCCGTTTACTTGAACACAATATCAGAAATTGTAGTATATTTTTTGTCTGTTTCAAGATGCGTTCTGTTTCTCTGATCCTACCCTCCCCTTTTCATGCTATTTAAATAGGTATTGAGGATTCGAATATTTATTTAAAACAACAGGTGTAGACTAACAGTGAAATGCTTACATACGGCCCTTCCCCACAATGCAGAGAGAAAAAAAGAGAAATAATAGAAAAATATTTTTAAAATAACACAAGGAATAAATACACAATGAGTTACGATAACATGGCTATATACACGGGGTACAAGTACTGGATTATAGTTGAGTTCTGGTGGTTATTTGTAAACAGGTCTCTGCCAAGGTCGGTAAATTAAATTAAATATGTAATCAGTACATGTTAAAAACGTTATAATTTTAATAAGGGGGCATCTAAATGTTTATTAAACAATAATGTTAAATATAAATACATTGAAAAGGAATTAATGATTGACATTTTAATATCTGGAAAAATAGTTTAATTTCCAATCCACTAGATGGCAATGTCCCCAATGCTGCTCCCTGTCAGGGCTCTGAGGATTCTGAAAACAAAATAGGCTCTTGAAACGCATCTGTGCATTGGTAGATGCGCTGTACATTGTTATAAACAGTTATTAAACTGTTATTATAACTATTATTGACTGTTATAAACACATATTACATTATGAATGTGTGGTCCTGTAAAGCATGGCAATTACACCGCCAGGGTTGTGGGTTCGATTCCCGGGGCCACCCGTATGTAAAATGTATGCATAAATTACTGTATGTCCCTTTGGATAAAAGCGTTTGCTAAATGGTATATATTATTATTACATTGTTAAAACAGACCTACGATGTGAAGGTCTTTTGCGTTTTCAAGTGAATATTTGTGTGGAAAGTATACATCAATTGGAAAGGCAGAACAGTATCTGTTTAATTATTACCGTATTCAAAAGTTGTGGACAGAAATGTGGGTAGAAATAAATAAGGGAAGGGTGTAGTCAGTATTAAGCAGTGATCTACTATAACACAGGGTATAATGCAAAGTTAAAATAAAATAATAACAAATACATCTTGTTCTTTTTTAATTCAGGTTTTATTAAGTCAGGCTATGTGCAACAGCATTGAGATCCCCTCTGGAACCAGAACTAACTTCAGTATTACTGAACCGATAGACCCCCAACTACTGTACATACATAACACACACACACACACACACACACACACACACACACACAGATATATACAGTGCCTTCAGAAAGTATTCAGACCCTAATACTTTTTTCACATTTTGTGACGTTACAGCCTTATTCTAAAATTGATTAAATAGTCCCCCCCCCACCCCCACCCCCTCATCAATCTACACACAATACCCCATAATGACAAAGTAAAAATAGGTTTTTATAAATTTTTGCAAATGTATTAAAAATAAACAACTGAAATATTACATTTACATAAGTATTCAGACCCTTTACTCAGTACTCTGTTGAAGCACCTTTGGCAGCGTTTACAGCCTCGAGTCTTCTTTGATATGACGCTATAAGCTGGGCACACCTGTATTTGGGGAGTTTCTCCCATTCTTCTCTGCAGATCCTCTCAAGCTCTATCAGGTTGGATGGGGAGCATTGCTGCACAGCTATTTTCAGGTCTCTCCAGCGATGTTCGATCAGGTTTAAGTCCGGGCTCTAGCTGGGCCACTCAAGGACATTCAGAGACTTGTCCCGAAGCCTCTCCTGTGTTGTGTTGGCTGTGTGCTTAGGGTTGTTGTCCTGTTGAAAGGTGAATCTTCACCCCAGTCTGAGGTCCTGAGAGCTCTGGAGCTGGTTTTCATTAAGGATCTCTCTGTACTTTGCTCCGTTCATCTTTGCCTCGATCCTGACTAGTCTCCCAGTAACTGCCGCTGAAAAACATCCCCACAGCATGATTCTGCCACCACCATGCTTCACCGTAGGAATGGTGCCAGGTTTCCCCCAGATGTGACGCTTGGCATTCAGGCCAAATAGTTAAATTTTGGTTTCAACAGACCAGAGAATCTTGTTTCTCATGGTCTGAGAGTCTTTAGGTGCCTTTTGGCAAACTCCAAGCGGGCTGTCATGTGCCTTTTACTGAGGAGTGGCTTCCATCTGGCCACTCTACCATAAAGGCCTGATTGGTGGAGTGCTGCAGAGATGGCGGTCCTTCCGGAAGGTTCTCCCATCTCCACAGAGGAACTCTAGAGCTCTGTCAGAGTGACCATCGGATTCTTGGTCACCTCCCTGACCAAGGCTCTTCTCCCCCGATTGCTCAGTTTGGCCGGGCTGCCAGCTCTAGGAAGAGTCTTGGTGGTTCCAAACTTCTAACACTTAAGAATGATGGAGGCCACTGTGTTCTTGGCGACCTTCAATGCTGCAGAAATGTTTTGGTACCCTTCCCCAGATCTGTGACTCGACACGATCCTGTCTCGGAGCTCTACAGACAATTCCTTCGACCTCATGGCTTGGTTCTTGCTCTGACATGCACTTTCAACTGTGGGACCTTATATAGACAGGTGTGTGCCTTTCCAAATCATGGGGCGGCAGGTAGCTTAGTGGGTAAGAGCGTTGTGCCAGTAACCGAAAGGTCGCTGGTTCTAATCCCCGAGCCGACTAGGTGAAAAATCTGTCGATGTGCCCTTGAGCAAGGCACTTAACCCTAATTGCTCCTGTAAGTCGCTCTGGATAAGAGCGTCTGCTAAATGACTAAAATGTAAATGTAATGTCCAATCAATTGAATTTACCACAGGTGGACTCCAATCAAGTTGTAGAAACATCTTAAGGATGATCAATGGAAACAGGATGCACCTGAGCTCAATTTCGAGTCTCATAGCAAAGGGTCTGAATACTTATGTAAATAACGTATTTCTGTTTTTAATTTTTTATAAATTTGCAAAAAAATCTAAAAACCTGTTTTCGCTTTGTCATTATGGGGTATTGTGTGTAGATTGCTGAGGATTTATATATGTTTTCAATCCGTTTTAGAATAAAGCTGTAACGTTACAAAATGTGGAAAAAGTCAAGGCTGTGAATATGTGGACACCCCTTCAAATTAGTGGAGTCGGCCATTTCAGCCACACCCGTTGCTGACAGGTGTATAAAATAGAGCACACAGACATGCAATTTCCATAGAGAAACATTGGCAGTAGAATGGCCTTAACGAAGAGCTCAGTGAGTATTAACGCAGCACTGTCATAGGATGCCACCTTTCCAACAAGTCAGTTCGGCAAATTTCTGCCCTGCTAGAGCTGCACCGGTCAACTGTAAGTGCTGTTATTGTGAAGTGGAAACGTTTAGGAGCAACAACGGCTCAGCCAAGAAGTGGTAGGCCACACAAGCTCACAGAACGGGACCGCCGAGTGCTGAAGTCCGTAAAAATCATCTGTCCTCGGTTGCAACACTCATTACAGAGTTCCAAACTGCCTCTGGAAGCAACATCAGCACAAGAACTGTTCGTCGGGAGCTTCATGAAATTGATTTCCATGACCGAGCAGCCGCACACAAGCCTAAGATCACCATGCGCAGTGCCAAGTGTCGGCTGGAGTGGCTTAAAGCTCGCTGCCATTGGACTCTGGAGCAGTGGAAACGCGTTCTCTGGAGTGATGAATCACGCTTCACCATCTGGCAGTCCGATGGACGAATCAGGGTTTGGCGGATGCCAGGAAAACGCTACCTGCCCCAATGCATAGTGTCAACTGTAAAGTTTGGTGGAGGAGGAATAATGGTCTGGGGCTGTTTTTCATGGTTCGGGCTAGGCCCCTTAGTTCCAGTGAAGGGAAATCTTAACACTACAGCATACAATTACATTTTAGTCATTTAGCAGACGCTCTTATCCAGAGCGACTTACAGTTAGTGAGTGCATACATTTTCCATACTGGCCCCCCGTGGGAAACGAACCCACAACCCTGGCATTGCAAGCGCCATGCTCTACCAACTGAGCTACAGGGAAGGCTACAATGACATTCTAGATGATTCTGTGCTTCCAAATTTGTGGCAACAGTTTGGGGAAGGTTCTTTCCTGTTTCAGCATGACAATGCCCCTGTACACAAAGCGAGGTTCATACAGAAATGGTTTGTTGAGATCGGTGTGGAGAACTTGACTGGCCTGCACAGAGCCTTGACCTCAACCCCATCGAACACCTTTGGGCTGAATTGGGACGCCGACTGTGAGCCAGACCTAATCGCCCAACCTCACTAATGCTCTTGTGGCTGAATGGAAGCAAGTCCCCACAGCAATGTTCCAACATCTAGTGGAAAGCTTTCCCAGAAGAGTGGCGGCTGTTATAGCAGCAAAGGGGGGACCAACTCCATATTAATGCCCATGATTTTGAACTTTGATGTTCAACGAGCAGGTGTCCACATACTTTTGGTCATGTAGTGGACATAGATAGGCTACACCATTATTCTTAGAATTCATACAGGTAATGGACCTACAAATATGATAGACATTAACCATGTTTCCATCCACAGTTTTTATGCAAGTAAATGCATATCGTATATAAAAGAAAATCCTGACTGCTGAAGGAAACAGGAAGTTTCGGTGCAATTTTATAAATGCTGACAGATCATTTGTAAATTCGACGTGGTGGGATCTTGTGTCAGTAAAAGAATTATGCGGGAAATGGTGGTGGAAACACCTTTATGTGCAAATACTAATATAATAACCATCACATCGTAGTCAATTTGGAGTCACACGATGATATGGTGTGTGGTCCTCCCACTACGACTCGGGAAACCATGCAGTTTATTACACTACAGATTAAATAAATTATGATGAACCTCACAGGGTGGTGACAGTGCACGGTGTTGGAGACCGGCATGCTAGCTGGCTGTGGCGTCTTATGACGAGGTGCCCGGACGTTTTTCACGGAATAATACTGCACCTAGTTAGCTAGCTGAATAAACTAGGTTAGTCTATTCCTAGAAAACATTGAACCGCTGTAGTTTACAACAATTATAGTTTCTGAGGTGGAAGTTGGGAGAGTTATATTTGGGAGTTGTGGTGAGGGAGGCCCCGCTCTCTCCTTTCCCAGATGTTTAGTTCATTTTATTCCGATCTCCTCTGCATTATTGTAGCCATCTGCTGCACCCTGTCAACTATGCCTCTGCCTATCCCTGTTCTCTCCTCTCCGCACAGGCTACACAAACGCCTCACACCGCGTGGCTGCTGCCTCTCTAACCTGGTGGTCCCTGCACGCACGACCCACGTGGAGTTCCAGGTCTCAGGCAGCCTCTGGAACTGCCGTTCTGCTGCCAACAAGGCAGACTTCATCCCAGCCTATGCTACCCTCCAGTCCCTCGACTTCTTGGCGCTGACGGAAACATGGATTACCACTGAAAACACTGCTACTCCTGCTGCTCTCTCCTCGTCTGACCATGTGTTCTCGCATACCCCGAGAGTATGATGGGTCAGGGGTGGTGGCACAGGAATCCTCATCTCTCCCAAGTGGACATTCTAAATTTTTCCCCTGACCCATCTGTCTATCTCCTCATTTGAATTCCATGCTGTCACAGTCACTAGCCCATTTAAGCTTAATATCCTTGTCATCTATCGCCCTCCAGGTTCCCTTGGAGAGTTCATCAATGAGCTTGACGCCTTGATAAGTTCCTTTCCTGAGGATGGCTCACCCCTCACAGTTCTGGGGGATTTCAACCTCCCTACGTCTACATTGGCTCAAACGGCGTGAGAAAGGCCTTGTAATGGTGGACGGAAGACAGGGTGGTGCGGCAGGTGCCGCTTCTCATTCGAATGCTGTAATTCTATCTAAACCATCAGATGTACGCCGACCCCAGCTAAGTAACTCATGCAAAGAGTTAAAGCGCAATTATGTGTTTTATCTCCAGTACTCTGCCATGATTGTCAGTTATGTAGTTGCTCTACTGATAATCTCAGTGCGTCCTTGCTGGGATGACACAATCAGTCTACTACCGGAGAATATTAACACCAAACACAAACACATTGGTTCACCGTTCCACGGGAGCGGACAGTACACAGCATACCATAATGTTCTGAATAATGGCCAAGTCTACCTCGCTCCTTATTCTACTGAACCGCTTAGGCGCAACAAACACAAGTCCAACATTTATCGGAAACTGTTAAACTACCTGTTCACTACCCTCCTGCTCTCCGGGGATGTGCAACTCAATCCTGGGCCCAACATCACCGAGCCAGCGATACGCACCGGAGTGGAGGGCAGTGGATGGCCTCGTCCACTGATCGTCGCCGCTGTGGAGGTGGGTGAGTGCTATGGTCCTGTGGTTTCTCTCGACTCACCCGGCTCCAGGATGGATTTTGACTCTTCAAACATACCAAAGTCGCTATATGCGATCCCTGACTCTGCTTCTGATACATGCAAGCTGTTTTAATTAGTTTCCCGCATCCAGTGCAGGCGGGAGGGATTGTTAATTGCGCTACCGAACTGCCCCTAATTAAAACGAAACAAAACGGCCTAAACCCAGCCGTCAGAAAACACAGAAAATTTAACTTTTTTCAATGTGTCAATCACTCTCGAGTCATCTGGGACCCACGAGCTAAGCCCAAGGGACTACTAGGGGGGCACTTGAACATTCGTAGTGTCATTCCAAAAAGTGATCAAATTCAACATCTACTCACAGACTCCAACCTTGACTTTCTCTGCCTCTCAGAGACATGGCTCCATAGAAACTCTCCATCTGCTGCTTTGATTGTGCCTGGCTACAATGTTTTCAGGAGAGACAGGACTGAAGGAAGAGGAGGGGGTGTGATGATTTATATTAAAGAACATATCCGATGTAAACAAATTGAGTGGTCAGGTGATAATGAACTAGAATGTATTGGCCTGAACATTACACTGTCTCCCCAAATGTCTTTTACCCTCATTGGAATGTATAGGCCACCTTCCACCAAAAGTGTGTTTTTTGATCAGTTTAATAACATGCTTAGGGAATGTGATTTTGGGAAAGAGGTCATCTTAATGGGAGATTTTAACATTAATTATGAAGACAAGTGTTGTAGGAAAACCCTCAAACGGATCACTAATACCTTTGACCTTACACAGCTAGTTAAAGGGCCAACCAGGGTGACTTGTTGCTCTAAAACACAGATTGATTTGGTGTTCAGTAATAAACCAGAGAGAGTGACTAAATCATTCAATATGGTTACTGGGCTATCTGATCATAATCTGACACTTATAGCCAGAAAGCTGTCTAAGAGCAGGTTTAACCTCTCTACTGTTAGAAAGCCTGATCAACTAAGAATACCTAAGAGTGAATTAAGCTATTTTGAAAATGCAATTAAGGGAATTAACTGGAATGATCTCTTGTCCTATGCAGACGTGGAAGCTGATAGTCAAGTTTTTCTATCCACAATCCAGACTACATTAAATGGTTTCCTAAAGAAAATCAAATCCAAACCTGGCCAAAAGAACACTCTTCCTTGGCTAAATGGAGAAATCTGGAAATTGATGAAAGAACGAGATTATTATCTAAAAATAGCCCTAAGATCCAAATTAGAGCATGACAGACGTAGGTTTACCATGTTGAGAAATAAGGTGATGAAAGAAATCAGACAGGCCAAGGCAAACTTTTTTATTAACATAATTGGTGAAGCAAAGGGAAATTCTAAACTGATCTGGGAGAATCTAAAAAAGTTAACAGGGAAAGACCATAGTAACACTGCAAAAAGACTAGAAATCATGGTGAATAACAATCTAACACAGGATGCAGTCGAAATAGCAATAGCCTTCAATTCCTACTTTATTGACTCTGTCAGGGTACTGACACAGAACCCCTCCACTGGTTTCTTGGGCTCAGTGCTAGTAAATGATGCTCAACCTGTCTTCATCATAAGGGAGGTTTCTGAGTCAAAGGTAGACAAGGTGATTAGCTCACTAAAGAACTCTAAAGCCAAAGATGTGTTTGGGATGGACTCTACCTTTCTTAAAAACTACAAAGAGTCACTCATTGGCCCCATTACTAAGGTCACCAACACATCTATTGGTCTCGGGGTGTTTCCAAGGGTATGGAAGTCGGCCATAATAACGGCCATCTTTAAATCAGGCGACCCTGCTGACGTGAGTAACTACAGGCCCATTAGTATACTACCTGTGGTGTCAAAGGTTGTTGAAAAGTGTGTAGCAGAACAACTGATTGCCCACCTCAACAACAGCCCCTTCACATTACATTGCATGCAGTTTGGCTTCAGAGCGAAACACTCCACAGAAATGGCCAACTGCTTTTTTCTGGAAAATGTGAAGTCCAAGATGGACAAAGGGGGGCGTTGTTGGGGCTGTGTTTCTGGACCTAAGGAAGGCTTTTGATACTGTTAACCATGAGATTCTCATCACAAAATTGTCCAAGTTCAACTTTTCCCCCGATGCCTTGAGATGGATGAAATCATACCTTGAATGCAGAACTCAGTGTGTCAGAGTGAGCAATGAGCTGTCGCCCACTCTTAGCTATGATGTGGGTGTGCCCCAAGGGTCAATACTGGGGCCCCTCCTGTTCAGCCTGTACATTAATGATCTGCCTTCTGTCTGTACTGGGTCTGAAGTTCAAATGTATGCAGATGATACAGTGATATATGTGCATGCAAAGAGCAAACAACAAGCTGCACAAGAACTCACTACTGTAATGGTCCAGTTTACAAAGTGGCTCAGTGACTCGTGTTTGCATCTCAATGTGAAAAAAACTGTTTGCATGTTCTTCACAAAGAGGGCAACAGATGCTACTGAGCCAGAAGTCTATGTGTCAGGGGAGAAGCTCCAGGGGGTATCTGATTTTAAGTACCTTGGCATCATACTTGATTCCAACCTCTCTTTTAAAAAGCATGTGAAAAAGGTAATTCAAATAACCAAATTCAACCTAGCTAATTTCCGATTTATACGAAATTGTTTGACTACAGAGGTAGCAAAACTGTACTTCAAATCTATGATACTCCCCCACTTAACATACTGTTTGGCTAGTTGGGCCCAAGCTTGCTGTACAACAGTAAGACCTATTCAGTCTGTCTACAAACAGGCTCTCAAAGTGCTTGATAGGAAGCCCAATAGCCATCATCACTGTCACATCCTTAGAAAGCATGAGCTCCTGAGTTGGGAAAATCTTGTGCAATACACCGATGCATGTTTTTTTATTTTTTTTATTTCACCTTTATTTAACCAGGTAAGCCAGTTGAGAACAGGTTCTCATTTACAACTGCGACCTGGCCAAGATAAAGCAAAGTAGTGCAATAAAAACAACACAGAGTTACATATGGGGTAAAAAAAAAAAACATAAAGTCCGAAATACAACAGAAAATATATATACAGTGTGTGCAAATGTAGCAAGTTATGGAGGTAAGGCAATAAATAGGCTATAGTGCAGAATAATTACAATAGTATTAACACTGGAATGCTAGATGTGCAAGAGATGATGTGCAAATAGAGATACTGGGGTGCAAAAGAGCAAAATAAATAACAATATAGGGATGAGGTAGTTGGGTGGGCTAATTTCAGATGGGCTGTGTACAGGTGCAGTGATCGGTAAGGTGCTCTGACAACTGATGCTTAAAGTTATTGAGGAGATAAGAGTCTCCAGCTTCAGAGATTTTTGCAATTCGTTCCAGTCATTGGCAGCAGAGAACTGGAAGGAATGGCGGCCAAAGGAGGTGTTGGCTTTGGGAATGACCAGAGAGATATACCTGCTGGAGCGCAGACTACGGGTGGGTGCTGCTATGGTGACCAATGAGCTAAGATAAGGCGGGATTTGCCTAGCAGTGATTTATAGATGGCCTGGAGCCAGTGGGTTTGACGACGAACATGTAGTGAGGACCAGCCAACAAGAGCGTACAGGTCACAGTGGTGGGTAGTGTATGGGGCTTTGGAGACAAAACGGATGGCACTGTGATAGACTACATCCAATTTGCTGAGTAGAGTGTTGGAGGCTATTTTGTAAATGACATCGCCGAAGTCAAGGATCGGTAGGATAGTCAGTTTTACGAGGGCATGTTTGGCAGCATGAGTGAAGGAGGCTTTGTTGCGAAATAGGAAGCCGATTCTAGATTTAACTTTGGATTGGAGATTCTTTATGTGAGTCTGGAAGTTGAGTTTACAGTCTAACCAGACACCTAGATATTTGTAGTTGTCCACATACTCTAGGTCAGACCCGTCGAGAGTGGTGATTCTAGTCGGGTGGGCGGGTGCTAGCAGCGTTCGATTGAAAAGCATGCATTTAGTTTTACTAGTGTTTAAGAGCAGTTGAAGGCTACTGAAGGATTGTTGTATGGCATTGAAGCTCGTTTGGAGGTTTGTTAACACAGTGTCCAATGAAGGGCCAGATGTATACAAAATGGTGTCGTCTGCGTAGAGGTGGATCTGAGAGTCACCAGCAGCAAGAGCGACATCATTGATATACACGGAGAAAAGTGTCGGCCCAAGAATTGAACCCTGTGGCACCCCCATAGAGACTGCCATAGGTCCAGACAACAGGCCCTCCGATTTGACACACTGAACTCTATCTGAGAAGTAGTTGGTGAACCAGGCGAGGCAGTCATTTGAGAAACCAAGGCTATTTAGTCTGCCAATAAGAATGCGGTGGTTGACAGAGTCGAAAGCCTTGGCCAGGTCGATGAAGACGGCTGCACAGTACTGTCTATTATCAATCGCGGTTATAATATCGTTTAGGACCTTGAGCGTGGCTGAAGTGCACCCGTGACCAGCTCGGAAACCGGATTGCATAGCGGAGAAGGTACGGTGGTATTCGAAATTTGGTCGATGATCTGTTTGTTAACTTGGCTTTCGAATACTTTCGAAAGGCAGGGCAGGATGGATATAGGTCTGTAGCAGTTTGGATCTAGAGTGTCACCCCCCTTTGAAGAGGGGGGATGACCGCGGCAGCTTTCCAATCTCTGGGGATCTCAGACGTTATGAAAGAGAGGTTGAACAGACTAGTAATAGGGGTTGCGACAATTTCGGCGGCTAGTTTTAGAAAGAAAGGGTCCAGATTGTCTAGCCCAGCTGATTTGTAGGGGTCCAGATTTTGCAGCGCTTTCAAAACATCAGCTGTCTGAATTTGTGTGAAGGAGAAGCGGGGGGGGCATGGGCAAGTTGCAGCAGAGGGTGCAGAGTTGGTGGCCGGGTTAGTGGTAGCCAGATGGAAAGCATGGCCAGCTGTAGCAAAATGCTTGTTGAAATTCTCGATTATTATAGATTTATCGGTGGTAATAATATATAATAATATGCCATTTAGCAGACGCTTTTATCCAAAGCGACTTACAGTCATGCGTGCATACATTTTTTGTGTATGGGTGGTCCCGGGGATCGAACCCACTACCTTGGCGTTACAAGCGCCGTGCTCTACCAGCTGAGCTACAGAGGACCACAAGGTGGTGGTGATAGTGTTTCCTAGCCTCAGTGCAGTGGGCAGCTGGGAGGAAGTGCTCTTATTCTCCATGGACTTTACAGTGTCCCAAAACTTTTTGGAGTTAGTGCTACAGGATGCAAATTTCTGTTTGAAAAAGTTAGCCTTTGCTTTCCTGACTGCTTGTGTATATTGGTTCCTAACTTCCCTGAAAAGTTGCATATCGCGGGGGCTATTTGATGCTAATGCTGTACGCCACAGGATGTTTTTGTGCTGGTCAAGGGCAGTCAAGTCTGAGGAGAACCAGGGGCTATATCGGTTCTTAGTTCTGTATTTTTTTGAATGGGGCATGTTTATTTAAGATTGAGAGGAAATTACTTTTAAGGAACAACCAGGCATCCTCTACTGACGGAATGAGATCTATATCCATCCAGGATACCTGGGCCAGGTCAATTAGGAAGGCCTCCTCGCTAAAGTGTTTTAGGGAGCGTTTGACAGTGATGAGGGGTGGTCGTTTGACCGCGGACCCGTTACGGACGCAGGCAATAAGGCAGTGATCGCTGAGATCCTGGTTGAAGACAGCTGAGGTGTATTTAGAGGGTATGTTAGTCAGGATGATATCCATGAGGGTACCCATGTTTACGGATTTAGGGTTGTACCTGGTAGGTTCGTTGATAATTTGCGTGAGGTTGAGGGCATCTAGCTTGGATTGTAGGATGGCTGGGGTATTAAGCATATCCCAATTTAGGTCACCAAGCAGTACAAACTCTGAGGATAAATGGGGGGCAATCAATTCACATATGGTGTCCAGGGCACAGCTGGGGGCTGAGGGGGGTCTGTAGCAAGCGGCAACAGTGAGAGACTTATTTCTGGAAAGGTGGATTTTTAGAAGTAGAAGCTCAAACTGTTTGGGCACAGACTTGGATAGTATGATGGAGCTCTGCAGGCTATCTCTACAGTAGATTGCAACTCCACCCCCTTTGGCAGTTCTATCTAGACGGAAAATGTTATAGTTGGGGATGGAAATTTCAGAATTTTTGGTGGCCTTCCTGAGCCAGGATTCAGACACTGCTAGAACATCAGGGTTGGCAGAGTGTGCTAACGCAGTGAATAACTCAAACTTAGGAAGTAGACTTCTGATATTTATGTGCAAGAAACCAAGACTTTTGCGATTACAGAAGTCATCAAATGATAGCGCCTGGGGAGTAGGAGTGATACTGAGGGCTGCAGGGCCTGGGTTAGCCTCTACATCACCAGAGGAACAGAGGAGGACTAGAATAAGGATACGGCTAAAGGATTTAAGAACTGGTCTTCTAGTGCGTTGGGTACATAGAATAAAGGGGGCAGATTTCCGGGTGTTATAGAAAAGATTCAGGGCATTATGTACAGACAAGGATATGGAAGGATATGAGTAAAGTGGAGGTAAACCTAAGCGTTGGGTAACAATGAAAGAGATAGTATCTCTAGAGGCATCAATTGAGTCGGTCTCTGAGTGTATGGGGGGAGGGACAAAGGAGCTATCTAAGGCAGGTTTAGCTAGGCTGGGGGGTCTACAGTGATATAGTACAATTAGAAATAACCGAAACAACAATAAACTAACCATGTTTGGGCTGAGGCTAAACATAAACAGGATGTAGTACCGTAAAAAGGAACAGTCCAGCAGATATCAGCTGTATAGCTGAGTTATCATAAGGTCCGGTGGTGAAGCACTTGTGAGTAAGAGGCCACGGATAGCGTGTGCTAGCGGGCCAGGGCTAGCAGATGGATGGAATCTTCGTGGTTAACGTCGTAACCACATCAGACGATTTCGTCGGCAGACCAGTCGTGTAGGATCGGCGGGGCTTCGTGTCAACACTAGGTGGTCCCGTCCGGTTGACAGAGAGGTAGATAGCCGGGAGATGGGCCTAGCTCAGGATGATTAGCCAGACCACAGCGTCCGTTTTGTTGTAGCCAGCTGGTAGCGATGAATCCGGAGTTAAAGGTCCAGTGATTCAGTGATTCCGGCGGAAAAACTGATATGATCTGGGTCGATAACGCGCTGTGCAGACTGGCCGAATATCCGGTGATCAATGTCCAATGATTAAAATTAATCCCGCGGGAAAAAATCCAATGTTTTGGGTAAAACACCGCTAGCTGTGGCTAATAGCAAGTAGCTAGTTAGCTGGCTAGCTAGTTTCAACTGGAGATTCTAGATTCTAGATAAAGGTAAGTCAAAAATAGAATCCGTTCCACATTGAGTGAGGCGGGTTGCAGGAAAGTATATTTTGTAGAAGGATGAAAAGTCTGATAGGGAAATATGTACGAAAAATACAAAAAAACTATTTACAGGCTATTTACAGACACACGACAGAAACAGGACTACACTACTTCGCCATCTTGGATACATGTCTTGTATTCAAGATCCTAAATGGCTTGGCTCCCCCTCCACTCAGTATTTTTGTTAAACAGAAAACCCAAACATATGGCAGCAGATCCACAAGGTCTGCCATGAGAGGTGACTGTGTAGTTCCCCTAAGGAAAAGCACCTTTAGTAAATCCGCTTTTTCTGTGAGAGCTTCACATGTCTGGAATACACTGCCATCAGACACACATAACTGCACCACATATCACACTTTCACAAAATGCTTGAAGACATGGCTAAAGGTCAATCAGATTTGTGAACATGGTCCCTAGCTGTGTGTTGCCGCTTTCCATGTCTGTTGTCTGTAACTTGTGAGGTGTGGAAACACTTTGTTGCTTTTATGAATTTTGTCTTGCTGCTTTTTGTTCTATGTTGCTCTGTCTGTATGCTACGTCTTGCTTGTCCTATGTTGCTATGTCTGTATGATATGTCTTGTTCTATGTTGTTATTGTCTATATTGTAATTGTTTTTAATAACCTGCCCAGGGACTGCGGTTGAAAATTAGCCGGCTGGCTAAAACCGGCACTTTTATTGAAACGTTGATTAATGTGCACTGTCCCTGTAAAAATAAACTTAAACTCAAACATTTGACTCATTTCTCTCTGCCTCCTTCTTTCCACTCCTCTCCTCTTTTGACCTCACCCTCTCACCGTCCCCCCCTACTCACAAGGCAGGCAATACGCTTGACCTCATCTTTACTAGATGCTGTTCTTCTACTAATCTCACTGCAACTCCTCCAAGTCTCCGACCACTACTTTGTATCCTTTTTCTCTCTCCCTCTCCTCCAACACTACTCACTCTGCCCCTACACAGATGGTAATGCGCCGTCGCAACCTTCGCTCTCTCTCTCCCTCTACTCTCTCCTCTTCCATCCTATCATCTCTTCCCTCTGCTCAATCCTTCTCCCTCCAATCTCCTGATTCTGCCTCCTCAACCCTCCTCTCCTCCCTTTCTGCATCCTTTGACTCTCTATGTCCCCTATCCTCCCGGCCGGCTCGGTCCTCCCCTCCAGCTCCGTGGCTTGAAGACTCATTGCGAGCTCACAGAACAGAGCTCCGGGCAGCTGAGCGGAAATGGAAGAAAACTAGACTCCCTGCAGACCTGGCATCTTTTCACTCCCTCCTCTCTACATTTTCTTCATCTGTTTCTGCTGCTAAGGCCACTTTCTACCATTCTAAATTCCAAGCATCCGCCTCTAACCCTAGGAAGCTCTTTGCCACATTCTCCTCCCTGCTGAATCCCCTCCTCCCTCTCTGTGGATGACTTCGTCAACCATTTTGAAAAGAAGGTTGACGACATCCGATCCTCGTTTGTTAAGTCAAATGACACTGCTGGTCCTGCTCACACTGCCCTACCCTATGCTTTGACTTCTTTCTCCCCTCTCTCTCCAGATAAAATCTTGCGACTTGTGATGGCAGGCCACCCAACAACCTGCCCGCTTGACCCTATCCCCTCCTCTCTTCTCCAGACCATCTCCGGTGACCTTCTCCCTTACCTCACCTCGCTGATCAACTCATCCTTGACCGCTGGCTATGTCCCTTCCGTCTTCAAGAGAGCGAGAGTTGCACCCCTTCTCAAAAACCAACACTCGATCCCTCTGATGTCAACAACTACAGACCAGTATCCCTTCTTTCTTTTCTCTCCAAAACTATTGAGCGTGCCGTCTTTAGCCAACTCTCTTGCTATCTCTCTCAGAATGACCTTCTTGATCCAAACCAGTCAGGTTTCAAGACTGGTCATTCAACTGAGACTGCTCTTCTCTGTGTCACAGAGGCTCTCCGCACTGCTAAAGCTAACTCTCTCTCCTCTGCTCTTGTCCTTCTAGACCTGTCTACTGCCTTTGATACTGTGAACCATCAGATCCTCCTCTCCACCCTCTCCGAGCTGGGCATCTCCGGCGCGGCTCACTCTTGGATTGCGTCCTACCTGACCGGTCGCTCCTACCAAGTGGCATGGCGAGAAGCTGTCTCCGCACCACGTGGTCTCACCACTGGTGTCCCCCAGGGCTCAGTTCTAGGCCCTCTCCTATTCTCGCTATACACCAAGTCACTTGGCTCTGTCATATCCTCACATGGCCTCTCCTATCATTGCTATGCTGACGACACACAACTAATCTTCTCCTTTCCCCCTTCTGATAACCAGGTGGCGAATCGCATCTCTGCATGTCTGGCAGACATATCAGTATGGATGACGGATCACCACCTCAAGCTGAACCTCGGCAAGACGGAGCTGCTCTTCCTCCCGGGGAAGGACTGCCCGTTCCATGATCTCGCCATCACGGTTGACAACTCCGTTGTGTCCTCCTCCCAGAGTGCGAAGAGCCTTGGCGTGACCCTGGACAACACCCTGTCGTTCTCCGCTAACATCAAGGCGGTGACCCGATCCTGTAGGTTCATGCTCTACAACATTCGGAGAGTACGACCCTGCCTTACACAGGAAGCGGCACAGGTCCTAATCCAGGCACTTGTCATCTCCCGTCTGGATTACTGCAACTCGCTGTTGGCTGGGCTCCCTGCCTGTGCCATTAAACCCCTACAACTCATCCAGAATGCCGCAGCCCGTCTGGTGTTCAACCTTCCCAAGTTCTCTCACGTCACCCCGCTCCTCCGCACACTCCACTGGCTTCCAGTTGAAGCTCGCATCTGCTACAAGACCATGGTGCTTGCCTACAGAGCTGTGAGGGGAACGGCACCTCCGTACCTTCAGGCTCTGATCAGTCCCTACACCCAAACGAGGGCACTGTGTTCATCCACCTCTGGCCTACTGGCTCCCCTACCTCTGCGGAAGCATGGTTCCCGCTCAGCCCAGTCAAAACTGTTCGCTGCTCTGGCACCCCAATGGTGGAACAAGCTCCCTCACGACGCCAGGACAGCGGAGTCACTCACCACCTTCCGGAGACATTTGAAACCCCACCTCTTTAAGGAATACCTGGGATAGGATAAAGTGATCCTTCTACCCCCCCCCCTTTACTCCAACCCAAAATTTGTAAAGTGGTTATCCCACTGGCTATAAGGTGTAAGTTGCTCTGGATAAGAGCGTCTGCTAAATGACGTAAATGTAAATGTAAATGTGATGAGCTTGATGCTGCTTTCCAATAAATATCAAGGGTCTTATTCTGGTGACATGATAATCGCTGCTTGACTGTTGTTTGACATATCAAATTATTCTCGCTCTTATCCATAATAAACTCATCTGTAGACTAGCCAACCTGCACAGCCTACCTGTACTGTATCTGCGAGCTGTTGGCTAGAGCGCAGGTGCCAAGACCAGAGTAGGCACATTTGCTATTTAATGCAACAGTTTTTGTGACAAAACTATCGGTAGAGTTGAAAATGCATTGGGAACACACTGAACTATTGATTTTTATTCAGTACATGAAAACGTAAGTGAAAAAGTACATTGTGTGCTCTTCGTCATCACACACTGATTTTAAGCCTTTGGCAGCGATTACAGCCTGGAGTCTTCTTGGGTATGACGCTACAAACTTGGCACACCTGTATTTGCGGAGTTTCTCCCATTCTTCTCTGCAGATCCTCTCAAGCTCTGTCAGGCTGCACAGCTATTTTCAGGTCTCTCCAGAGATGTTCGATCGGGTTCAAGTCTGGGCTCTGGGCAGGCCACTCAAGAACATTCAGAGACTTGTCCCGAAGCCACTCCTGCATTGTCTTGGCTGTGTGCTTAGAGTCGTTGTCCTGTTGTCTGAGGTCCTTAGCGCTCTGGAGCAGGTTTTCATCAAGGATCTCTCTGTACTTTGCTCCATTAATCTTTCCCTCGATCCTGACTAGTCTCCCAGTCCCTGCCACTGAAAAACATCACCACAGCGTGATGCTACCACCACCATGCTTCACCGTAGGGATGGTGCCAGGTTTCCTTCAGACGTAATGCTTGGCATTCAGGCCAAAGAGTTCAATCTTGGTTTCATCAGACCAGAGAATCTTGTTTCTCATGGTCTGAGAGTCATTTAGGTGCCTTTTGGCAAACTTCAATGCTGCAGACATTTTTTGGTACCCTTCCCAGATCTGTGCCTCAACACAATCCTGTCTCGGTGCTCTACGGACATGCACTGTCAACTGTGGGACCTTATATAGACAGGTGTGTGCCTTTCCAAATCATGTCCAATCAATTGAATTTACTACAGGTGGACTCCAATCAAGTTGTAGAAACATCTCAAGGATGATCAATGGAAACAGGTTGCACCTGAGCTGAATTTCGAGTCTCATAGCAAAGGGTCTGTATACTTATGTATACATTTTAACTTTTTTCTAAAAACATGTTTTCGCTTTGTCATTATGGGGTATTGTGTGTAGATTGATGAGGAACATTTTTTATTTAATCAATTTTAGAATAAGGCTGTAACGTCACAAAATGTGGAAAAAGTCAAGGGGTCTGAATACTTTCAGAATGCACTATATAAAGAGACACAGCAATACTATTATGGCAACAGTATTGGAACAATGTCTGTCGTGGAACTATTATTTTCAATGTTCAAAACCAGAAATAGAAAAGGGCTCTTCTACTGAAAAATACAGAGAAATACAGAAAATAACTCAGATGTAAACACCTTCCCCACTCAATGATGAGCTCTGTACTCACTGTAAAAGTGTAGGATGGCAATAAAAGAAATACAGTATTTCAGTCTTCAGGACTGTCCAATAGTGTAGGGAAAGAATATGATTTAAGTTAAGATGCTCCATCATTCTTGCCAATGCAGATTAGTCGAACAAGTCTGAGTTTTTAGTGTTGTAATACTGTAGCAACTATTTGACAGAAGGTTGTACGAATGGGGCTTTAGAGGAGAGACATGGTAAGTAGTGAAACTAGGCTGACCAGGACCTCTCAGCCCTCCTGTCCAAAGTCCTCCATGAACTTCCTGACCTTGAACAAGTCCTCCGTGTTGACTTTGGGTCTCGTGGAGGATAGTGAGCGCAGCATGTCAGTCTGGAGGGCAGAGGGACACACCGAGAGGACGAACAAAATCATAAGCATGGTTCAGCAATTACACAAATGTGAGAGTCAGTTTACAATGCCTGGACGTGTATGTTGAAACAGCATGTTCCAGTATGTTTGTGAGAAGTGAATGTGAATGTCAGTGAACATAGTGAGTGTGTCTGTGCTGTGAATGTGTGTTTCTCACCATGCCGATAATGGGCATCAGCAGCTTGTCGTTAGGCACATCCAACCAGGTCAATTCTATGGCAGCCGGGTCCCCAGGCGAGCACGGGGTCGGTCATCCACCATCAATTGACTGTTGGCACGGGATGGCCCTCGCACTTAGAGTACCATCACAAAACAATAAACTATCTTGAATCTCCTCAACAGTAGAGAAAGCAATACACCTTTAGTGTGATGTACAAGAGTCGACTGCAATAGAGTTACTATATCATGTGTATAAATGACCTTTTTCAGGTGTGTGGTTGACTGCACTTTCCCGACAGGCTGCATGAGGGCATCTCGTACGATGATGCTAATGTCAGCCCCAGAGTAGCCTTCTGTCTTTTTGGTGAGCTAACGCAGGTCTGCGTCACTCAGGCTGTGGGTCGTGTTGCCCAGGTGCAGCCGGAACATCTGGGACCTAGCGGACTCCTCTGGGTGAGGGATGTAGATACGCTTCTCAAACCTGACGGTAAAATAATGCACTGTTGAGAATGGTTGATAAGGACTTTATTGTATCCGTTGTTTTTTTGTTGTTGCTTGAACAGTACAACACAAAACATTTCACATTTCATATCTATTGTTCTACAAACATTGCAAGAAAAATGTAGCAGAGTTAGTCCTGAGAAATTTAAATTAACCACCCTCCATGTTCCAACACACAAACTCTGGAAATCAAGGGTGTGTTTAGTTTTATAAAGATGAATGACAAACCACACACATACACACGCGCACACACACCGTGACCTCTGACCCCTGTGTTTAGTTCTGACCTGCATGCCGTCGTGACTGACAAAGAGGCGGGTGTCTGCTGCGGTGGCCATCTGCAGACAGGTAGCTCCGCCCCACACGGGAGACTTCCTTATAAGGAGGGGGAAAGAGGGGTTCTCACTGCTCTGGTAACAGTCACTGAACACGTCGGCCTCACCCTACTAGAATCTGAAGTCAAATGTCTACTGTTTGCTGATGATCTGGTGCTTCTGTCCCCAACCAAGGAGGGCCTACAGCAGCACCTAGATCTTCTGCACAGATTCTGTCAGACCTAGGCCCTGACAGTAAATCTCAATAAGACAAAAATAATGGTGTTCCAAAAAAGGTCCAGTTGCCAGGACCACAATTACAAATTCCATCTAGACACCGTTGCCCTAGAGCACACAAAAAACGATACATACCTCGGACTAAACGTCAGCGCCACAGGTAACTTCCACAAAACTGTGAACGATCTTAGAGACAAGGCAAGAAGGGCCTTCTATGCCATCAAAAGGAACATACAATTTGATCTGGCTAAAAATATTTGAATCAGTTATGGAACCCATTGCCCTTTATGGTTGGGACGTCTGGCGTCCGCTCACCAACCAAGAATTCACAAAATGGGACAAACACCAAATTGAGACTATGCATGCAGAATTCTGCAAAGATATCCTCCATGTACAATGTAAAACACCAAATAATGCATGCAGAGCAGAATTAGGCCGACACCTGCTAATGATCAAAATCCAGAGCCGTTAAAGTCTACAACCACCTAAAAGGAAGCGATTCCCAAACCTTCCATAACAAAGCCATCACCTACAGAGAGATGAACCTAGAGAAGATTCCCCTCAGCAAGCTGGTCCTGGGGCTCTGTTCACAAACACAAACAGACCCCACAGAGCCCCAGGACAGCAACACAATTAGACCCAACCAAATCATGAGAAAACAAAAAGATAATTACTTGGCACATTGGAAAGAATTAACAAAAAAACGGAGCAAACTAAAATGGTATTTGGCCCTAAACAGAGTGTACACAGCGGCAGAATACCTGACCACTGTGACTGACCCAAAATTAGGGAAAGCTTTGACGATGTACAGACTCAGTGAGCATAGCCTTGCTATTGAGAAAGGTTGCCGTAGGCAGACCTGGCTCTCAAGAGAAGACAGGCTATGTGCACACTGCCCACAAAATGAGGTGGAAACTGAGCTGCACTTCCTAACCTCTTGCCAAATGTATGATAATATTAGAGACACATATTTCCCTTAGATTACACAGACCCACAAAGAATTTGAAAACATTGATCAACTCCCATATCTATTGGGTGAACTACCACAGTGTGCAATCACAGCAGCAAGATATGTGACCTGTTGCCACAAGAAAAGGGCAACCAGTGAAGAACAAACACCACTGTAAATATAACCCATATTTATTTTTACTTTTTTACTTTAACAATTTGCACATCGTTACAACACTGTACATAGACATAATATGACATTTGAAATGTCTTTATTCTTTTGGAACTTGTTGTAAGTGTAATATTTAATGTTCACTTTTTATTGTCAATTCTCACTTTTGTTTATCCATTTCACTTGCTTTGGCAATGTAAACATATGTTTCCCATGCCAGTAAAGCCCATTGAAGAGAGAGGAGAGAGAGAGAGAGAGAGAGAGAGAGAGAGAGAGAGAGAGAGAGAGAGAGAGAGAGAGAGAGAGAGAGAGAGAGAGAGAGAGAGAGAGAGAGAGAGAGAGAGAGAGAGAGAGAGAGAGAGAGAGAGAGAGAGAGAGAGAGAGAGAGACGCTGAGGCACATATCTGTATGATATGAAGACAGTGCGCCCCGGCGCTCCAACTGACCCCGACAGTTGAATTTGTGATGAGGAAGACTATATCAGGCCTACCAGAGTTACTCCTATAATCTAACAATACATTGCTTATCTTTATACAAAATATTATGATAGAAAATGAACTAATTAGACTCCTTCTGTATGTCTATATCTGTATAGCAGACGCAGTAGCCATATGGCAAAAAAATGCATGTTGGTGTAATAGCATGCCACCGGCACATCTCTATCTCTCTCTATCTTTCTGGGGTTAGGCTTAAGCTTCTCTTCCTTTATATAGGCTATATATATACAGTACCAGTCAAAAGTTTGGACACACCTTCTCATTCAAGTGTTTTTCTTCATTTTTACTATTTTCTACATTGTAGAATGATAGTGAAGACACCAAAACTATGAAATAACACATATGGAATAATGTAGTAACCAAAAAAGTGTTAATCAAATCAAAATATATTTTATATTTGAGATTCTTCCAATAGCCACCATTTGCCTTGATGACAGCTTTGCACACTCTTGGCATTCTCTCAACCAGCTTCACCTGGAATGCTATTCCAACAGTCTTGAAGGAGTTCCCACATATGCTTAGCACTTGTTGGCTGCTTTTCCTTCACTCTGCCGTCCGACTCATCCCAAACCATCTCAATTGGGTTGAGGTCGGGGGATTGTGGAGGCCAGGTCATCTGATGCAGCACTCCATCACTCTCCTTCTTGGTAAAATAGCCCTTACACAGCCTGGAGGTGTGTTGGGCCATTGTCCTGTTGAAAAACAAATGATAGTCCCACGAAGCACAAACCAGATGGGATGGCGGATCGCTGCAGAATGCTGTGGTAGCCATGCTGGTTAAGTGTGCCTTGAATTATAAATAAATCACAGACAGTGTCACGAGCAAAGCACCCCCACACCATAACACCTCCTCCTCAATGCTTTACGGTGAAAACTACACATGCGGAGATAATCCGTTCACCCACACCGCATCTCACAAAGACACGGCGGTTGGAACCAAAAATCTCCAATTTGGACTCCAGACCAAAGGACAAATTTCCACCGGTCTAATGTCCATTGCTCGTGTTTCTTGGCCCAAGCAGGTCTCTTCTTCTTATTGGTGTCCTTTAGTAGTGGTTTCTTTGCAGCATTTCGACCATGAAGGCCTGATTCACACAGTCCCCTCTGAACAGTTGATGTTAAGATGTGTCTGTTGCTTGAACTCAGTGAAGCATTTATTTGGGCTGCAGTTTCTGAGGCTGGTAACTCTAATGAACTTATCCTCTACAGCAAAGGTAACTCTGGGTCTTCCATTCCTGTGGTGGTCCTCATGAGAGCCAGTTTTATCATAGCGCTTGATGGTTTTTGCGACTGCACTTGAAGAAACGTTCAAAGTTCTTGAAATGTTCCATATTGACTGACCTTCATGACTTAAAGTAACGATGGACTGTCATTTATCTTTGCTTATTTGAGCTGTTCTTGCCATAATATGGACTTGGTCTTTTACCAAATAGGGCTATCTTCTGTATACCCCCCCTTCTTGTCACAACACAACTGATTGGCTCAAACACATTAAGGAAAGAAATTCCACAAATTAACTTTTAAGAAGGCACACCTGTTAATTGAAATGCATTCCAGGTGACTACCTCATGAAGCTGGTTGAGAGAATGCCAAGAGTGTGCAAAGCTATCATCAAGGCAAAGGGTGGCTATTTGAAGAATCTCAAATATAAAATATATTTTGAATTGTTTAACACTTTTTTTGGTTACTACATGATTCCATATGTGTTATTTCATAGTTTTGATATCTTCACTATTATTCTACAATGTAAAAAATAGTAAAAATAAAGAACAATCCTTGAATGAGTAGATGTGTCCAAACTTTTGACTGGTAGTGTATATTTATTAAAATGTTAATATCATACAGTGGACACGTAAGCCTATAGAGCTATGCATGCAACGCCGTAATACATGCAGTGCTCAAATCTCTGACAGCTGAACTGTGAGGTGGACAATTACTGTTTTAGGAAAGTAGCCTACAAAACAATAAAAAATTGGCTATAAAGTTTTGCATATGCTACACATCGAAACACAAGGAATAGTATTTTTGTCATTTGTTATAGGCTGTTTTTAACGACACGTAAATGTAGCTCATTTGCCCAATATCCCTCGTTTATTGATGAGGGATACAGGTCGGATCTGAATGCATATGGAGGTCCGGTAAATTTCTCAAAAGTCCGGTAAATTAAATTCTTCCCTATCATGTTGTCCGGCGCTAAAATGTCCTAAAGGAAACTCTGAAATGGCATATTGTTTTTATGAAAATGTTAGAATATTCGCATGAAAATCTGTCGCCAATTGGATGGAAACCTAGCTAGTGCGCTAGTCCAGTGTCACTTTGATTATGCCTGCACATCATGATGGTTCACCAGCAGCCCCAAACGTCTAGATAAAGCTACCAGCCAAACAAGCTTGTAAGAATTGTACTTAAACTCCCCCCAAATACTCATGTGGAGGTTGAGCATGTTTTCGTCTCTATCTCTGTAATTTGTCTGTATCTATGTAATTATATATGTATTTATGTTTTTTAAAAATAGGGACCACAATGGAAATAAGTCCCCGACTTTATTGTGCAATCCCGGTCACTTTTACAAATCTTTGTGTATATGTATTTTTTTTACTGACAAATAAAATCAATCCAAACTGTGAAGCGGCCAAAAGGTTATGCTTGATCAGCATCCAGTGTTTTAGTAGAAAACTTGTTCTCTTTGAGATGAAAGCTTTTTATTAACCATTATACCACATATGACAACCATAAGGTCCATTATTGTGTATTTTATAAACCGTTTGGACGAGGACCTGGATCCTATGGCTCAGACCCAGTTTGGAAAAGTCTACGTTGTATAATCATGAACCTCTGTGTATACATGTTTTCTGTAAAACATTTAGAAATAGCGATAAATGTAGATGAACAATACATTGCTTACTTTAAAGCAAAAGTTAACCTTTGTAAGCTAGATATTTCTTGAACTGCAAAAAAAGCTCCCGGTTTTGTGGCGCCCACCTATGTTCCTGTGTTCAACTAGTAAGGCCTGATGAGCTGTGGCAGGTCTGGTCTGGCCAGCTGGCTAATGTTTTGAAGAACATAGCTAATAGCTAGCCTAGCTACACTGCTAGCTTGCTAACCACAGTCGGTCAACACAATATAAAAACATCGGAGAAAATAAAACACCATTATACGAGACAGTTTCAGGTGCTAGTAAAAGTCGAATATATGTAAATAGCTAAGTCGACGAGAAAATCCAACCGAAGCAGTGGGAAAAGGTAGGGACATGGTCGAGTATCGCTAATGTTAGCTAGTTAGGCCAATGCAATGCCTTGTTGGGGATGGTTGTCAACGCTAGCTCTTGCTTGAGTTGGACAAACGCTGGCACGTTAGCTAGCTAGTTTATTGGGAGACCGGTAGTTACAGATTGTAACACAAGATAATGTGATTTAACCCAAAATAGTATACTGGTAGTTACAGGCCTGGGTGTACAAAATGTCGTCAGAGATTTTTCAACTAACAACTTTAACCTGTTATATTGGCGATACTATCTTCGTCTTCCAGTAATGGCCCACATTTGTTGGGTTAAATCACATTATCTGGTTTAACAATCTGGAGTTAGGAGACAGGTAGTTAACTAGCATTTCAAAGTTTCATGACAGCCTGTTTTCGTTTTGTTTCTCTGTGTTTCAGTTTTAATGTCTGAACCCACACCACCAGTTGTTTTGCCATTAACGTTATGTTATGTTGTAACGTTAATTCTGTAAAACGAACAGATTTTCATTATTCATGCCACCAATGGCAACATTGTCATCAGCAGTTCATGGCTGTTAACAAATGAGAACTGCAGTGATAAGGTAACTAATAATACATACATACAATTTAGTTAGCTACTTAGCTACAAACATGGTTCTGTCATCAACAGCTGGATTTCATTATGCCATGTCAAGGTAAAGGTGTAGACTACAAGCTAGACTCCCCTCTAGACTACAGGCTGGCCACAGACACACTTTCATATGGCCTTTGCTTAGACCCTTTGGTGACTGAGACCAACAAACACCAGTGTGAAGGAGCGGGAGGAAGGCCTGATCTTTGAGATGACTGTCTACCCAAAGAATTCGGTGCAGATCTTATCTGCCCGGGAGTGTGGGGCCCGCGGCCTTGGCTCCCAGCGCCTCCTGCAGCAGCTTGTTGAAGAGAAGACCCGGCGGATGAAATGGCAGAGTCAGGTAAGGAGCATCCTTGGTGAGGCATGGATGGAAATCATGGAAATTGTGCAATGTAACAAGTTTAACTGAAATGAGTGGGGACTTTTTTTATGTTCTCTTTTTATTTGATTTTCCTCAGAAAGTGGAGTTGCCGGACAGCCCTCGTTCTACCTTCCTGTTGGCTTTTAGCCCGGACAGGTCAGAATGACGTCCCTTAAAATATTTTTTGTCTGGAGGAGGTAGAAAGACACCAAGACTGGAAGATTGTATGTTAACTGTTAATGTTTTCCTTTCATATAGGACCTTAATGGCCTCAACTCATGTCAACCACAACATTTATATCACAGAGGTTAAGACAGGGAAGTGTGTTCACTCTCTGTTGGGCCATCGCCGCACTCCTTGGTGTCTGACCTTTCACCCTACCATCCCTGGTTTGGTGGCTTCGGGATGTCTGGATGGAGAGGTTCGCATCTGGGACCTGCACGTGAGTGGCTGTCATCTTCTCATGCAAAGGAGCCACCATAGACTTAATTAGATGACTCATCTTTTGGAGATTCTCCTCGACTCCTCCTCCTCTCCTCCGTGACCTGGAAACCGATAAGTGGTTGAGGACGGTGTCAATTAATTAGTAGGCGAATGGAAGAGTTTGCGCACTTCCTTGATGCAATAGAGTATTCCACTCAGAGGCTAGAGCGGAAGTGTTTTAAAATCCGCCACACCCCCTTTGAATCAGCTGTTGTTTTCTCGAAGGAGAAAAGCATGCACACATTTAATAAGAATACGGCACTTATTATTTCTTATTCTTATTAACTATAAAATGTCTTGCACAACTATTTATATTTGTTTTTATCACTTTACACATTTATTTTGTGATTCCATCCCTGTAAATGTAATTTGCCTTATGGAGTGGGGAGTCTCATTTCACACAAGCTCATTTGTTCCCTCTACTCGCCTCCGCTCCTCGATTACCTTTGAACTTTTTCAAAAGCAGGACAAAGGAGAGGACACGAGGAGTTTAGCAAAACCAATTGAGATTCTCCATTTTTATCTGTCCCATCTTCAAGAGCACGGGCAGCGCCAGTGAGGCCATCTCTATTTTGAAGTAGTCAATTTTTTTAAAATAAGGTCTGTGTTTCGTGTAGGCTTACCCTGGCATGACGTTTTGATAACCGTGTAAATCTCTCAAGGACAAAGTGACTTATCAATATATACGCCTGTATTTATCCCCCCAAAATTAAATGCTAATTAGCTGCTGATGTGGCCATCATAAAGAACTACAAATGCCATGATGATCTGGACGAGACTGCCGAATCTAGGCAAAGGTAAGAATCTCTGGATTAACTATCTAATGTTAGCTAAATGTAGTAATTAATAAATTGTTAACATTTCTTTAAATTGACAATTCTGTGAACTGTCTTGTGCAATTTTTAAGTTGTCATAATACCTGTTAGCAAAGGTGTCAGCTAGAGATTATGTGCAGGAGCTTGCAGGGATTTGTAGTTTTGCATGATGTGTACTTTGATGCTAATTAGCATTTTTGAATCTGAGCGTAAATGAAGCAGAGTATATTGATAAAAGTCACCTTGTCCGAGAGAGATTTACACGGTTATCAAAACGTCACACCAGGGTAAGCCTACACGAAACACAGCCCTTTAAGTGTTTCTAAAATCCCCTATGGGGAAAAATGAATGGTGGAAAAACTATAGGAACCAATTCCCTGTTTGACTACTAGGTTTTATGGGTACTATGACACCTCCATTGTGGGGCTCTATGGCAGTATCCATGCAAAAACGGGTTATATCCAACTAGAGATCTCCAACTATCTCTGTGTGTGGTGCTGGTGTAGGTGTCCATGTACTCTCTTGCGTCATCACAAGTTTTACTCTTTACCAACCGATTTCCTTGCACTCGCTTGTGCATAATATTGTCACTAATCTTCTTCTTTTGTACATTGTGTGGCCCCACTGAATCCAAGGGTGGCAGTGAGAGCTGGTTCACTGAGAGCAATGCGGCCATTGCCTCCCTGGCCTTTCACCCTACTGCCCAGCTCCTTCTCATAGCAACAAACAATGAGGTTCACTTCTGGGACTGGAGTAGGAGGGAGCCATTTGCCCTGGTCAAGACTGCCAGCGAGACAGAGAGAGTCAGGTCTGACAGAAAGCTCAACCTTCTCGATCTCCCTATAATTTCCACAATGTTCGATTAGTTGACTTGTTGAAACTTTGCTGCAATATCTGAATTTGGAAACAGTCAAGATAATCTCAAAATGTATTTATAGCAAAATATACATAATGACACATGCGAATGCTCTGTTGCAGACTGGTGAGGTTTGACCCACTGGGTCATTACCTGTTGACCGCTATAGTGAATCCCTCTAACCAACAGGTGAGACTCTGTCTAATACTTTACATTATTTAAGGTCAGTTACATCATATCAAGAACATTGTGTTCCTGTTGTGTGCTTGTCAGCAGAGTGATGATGATTCTGAGGTTCCCATGGATAGCGTGGAGATGCCCCACTTTCGCCATCGATCCTTCCTACAGTCCCAACCGGTCCGCCGTACCCCCATTCTCCACAACTTCCTGCACATCCTGTCATCGAGGAACTCAGGCTCACAGTCTGAGGAGCAGCATCCTCCTGCGCCCGCTGCCGATAGTGCTGCTGACTCTCCTAGTCTTCCCTCTGGACGTTATTCCGCCCTGCGTAATCGTTCCCGACCCCCCTACCAGGGTTGTGTGCAACACCTTGGTATGGTTTGCTTCTGCAGTCGGTGCTCTGCCACCCGAGCCCCTTCACCAACTGGAGAGGACCCCTCTGACCCTGAGAGCCTGGAGGCCCAGTCCCATGCCTCCACCTTCTCCTCTGCTCGCACTGAGCCCCGGCAGCCATCTGAGCCTCGCTCCTCACACCGGCCCTCTGCCTTCAGCAGTGTGTACGGCAGTGCTAGAGGACACTCTTTACGCACTCCATCTTCAGGCCCTGGCCAGCGCAGCATCACAGGCCTTATAACCAACCAGGCCCAGGGCCACCAGCAGCCAGTCCGGGAGTGCTCTGGGCGACTGGCGGGGGCAGACTGGATGGGCAGCATGCTCAACATGCGGCCTGAGCGTAGTGGAGGTGTTGGGGTATCTCCACCCAGGACTAGTGCGTCCTCTGTCAGCCTGCTGTCTGTGCTGAGGCAACAGGAGGGCTCCTTTCAGTCGCCTGTCTACACCTCTGCCACAGAGGGAGGAAGCTTTCTCTCAACAGTAGTGAGCCCCCACACCAGTGGAAACAGCTCTGTAGATGGACCCAGCACTAGTAGTGGACACCACTCTCTTGGGGAGGGAGGGAGCAACAGCCCCACCTCTATCCGTAACGTGCTGCAGTGCAACTTGAATCGCTACTTCTTGGAGTATGATCGCATGCAGGAAATGGAGCAGTCAGGTGGTGCTGATGGAGAGAGCAGCCAAGAGCAACAGACGCGGGAGATGCTCAATAATAACATAGACTCTGAGCGACCTGTCACCCCTCATTATCTGCCCCCCGACAGCAGTGATGGTGGTTCTGGTCCCTCCCGCGGCCATATGAACCGCTGCAGGGTCTGCCACAACCTGTTCACGTTTAACCAAGGTACGCAGCGCTGGGAGCGCACCGGCCAGACCCCATCACAAGAGGAGGGGAGCCCCTCATGGCAGCCCCCAAGCCCCAACCCTGCCTTTCACACGATGAGGCAGACTGTGCTACAGGAGCCCCAGTCCTCTGACAGGAGACAGTCGGCACAGACACAGCCCAGTGCTGATGAACCTGGAGGGGACACGACCTTCCCTCACCGGGGAACCCCCAGCCCACAGAGAGAACAGGCGGTGGGGTTGGTGTATAACCAAGAGACAGGCCAGTGGGAGAGGGTTTACAGACAGTCTGCAAGTCCAAGTCCAGCAGTGAATGTACCACAAGAGGCCTTAAACCAAGAAATGCCTGACGAAAGCCCTGATGACGATTACCTGAGAAGGTGAGAGAATCGGGTGTTAAGTTCTGTGTTATCTATATTTTGTGCAATTTGTTAAATGAAAAACATTATTGATGCATAGCTTTTTCCAATATGCTGGAAGTAGCATGAATGGCCTGATGGCTGAACTCTGACTTTGAGGCAGTACCAGATGGAGGCAAGATGCAACATTCAACACTTATATCCTATAAGCTGCCAAGTCTGCCCTACCACAACACCTACACACCACCCCAAGTCACCCCATGCTTGTGTTATTAGTTTAATCATACAGGCAGACTTTGAATGTCTTGCTTTTGTGCTCATTCAAAGGTGCATCTCACATCAGTATCCCAGAAAAAAAAAAGATATCCCATAATATGGTAATATTTCCCCGCTATTTAAATTCATTTTTATTTTTGTTGATAAAAGGCGTTTTATAAACTTGTGCAGTCATTAGGGCTATTTTTTTGGTTAGGATGTCTGACAATTAAAGTATACATTTAGTTAAGTTTTGAGACAATGCTCTGCCTCCATGGCTTCCTCTTCTTGCTCATTAGCTGCTTGGCAGATGTGTCTTCTGGAGGGTTTTGTAATGCCTCCTTTGCAGTTTGCTTTGCCTCGACAGTAGTGGGCCTTACTTGGCCTGACTGTCTGTCAACTGCCCCACTGGCTACAGTCAGTGGAATGATTAGGCTTCGGCCTTCCCGGCCTTCCTGACCATCTTAGGTTGGCCCTCCTGAGTCTGACAGAGACTGAATCCAATGTCATGAGTATAACGCATAGATGGACTAAGCATCACAAAACACTTGAATTGTTTTAAGTAAGTAAGTAGTCTTGCATGAGTCTTGGCTTGTGTGTGCTGGAATGGCTCATAGGAGCAGGACCTTGTTTCTGTAGCTTGAGACAGCTTGATGTACAAGGACTCCCCTGGACAGGACGCTAGTCTATACAATGTGCCCAGTGATGTCGTCTTACGTCATACTTCCGTGTCCTGTCCCCTAATCTTTTGATTGTGCCTTTTCATACAGTAGTAGAGCTTTCTATTGGCTGATTCTAATACTTTCCAAGTGGGGAACTCGGACCTCATCTTCTACAAGTTTCCAAGTCGGAAATTTCAGAGTTGTATTGAGCGCAGCATTACCCCCAATCTCATTAATGCTGAGTTCCAAGCAGAGACACATCGGGACCCATTTTTTGAGTCTTTGGTATGACTCGGCCGGGGATCGAATTCCCAACCTTCCAATCAAAGGGCGGAGACAAGCTAATTTGTGATGGACCTGTAGAAGCAGGGCTGTCTCCGTGTTGCTCCTCAGTTTTCCACTTGGTGGCAGTATGGTACTGACTAGATATTTAGAGATGATTGCCAGGACAGCTCTGCCTCTCCTGTGGCAACTACCATTGACAATTTACTAGTTTCTAGAATAGGCATAGTTAGATTGGTTATGGAATTAGCATAGGTATTTGCTGTGAACACTTAGAAAATCAATTTAAAGAACAAGCCATCTTATTAGTATTCCCACAAAGTAGGAGGATATGATGGGCTCTGCACAACATGTCTGCTTGACCAATGGCAGCTACAGAACAAAAGGATGACATCTATTTTACATAGGCTTAGAAGGTAATTTGCCTGATGACTCAAACTGAATTCTTCCACTGGTCTATTGTTCGCTACATAATTCAGTCTGAGACTGCCATCAATGTGCTGTCGTTTGTGCTGACGTCAAAATGAGGGGTGTTGTACAAAACAAAGTCATCAGCGATTGGGTAATCTAAAACCAATCGGAGTCTCAAAGACAATGACGGATTTTCAAAATGCCACTTTACCCCACGTGTGTTCTGGCTCTAGCCCAACCCAGTATCTGGGACCAATCAGATGGTCTAGAATGGATTTCCATTCTACAAATCGTCGGGAAGGCACTCAGATCCAGACTCCTTGCGGAGAAGTAACTAACGTGTTTGGGCGTGGCGTAGCATTTGGCTAGAGCAAAGAGTTTGGGTAGCCAGGCAAGAAAGTAATGGAAATGGAAAAAGTGAAATATCCTAATATTTGCATAACATTTAGCTACAGTCATTGAAAACACACATGGTCATTGTTTTTTTCCCTCTCTCATTTTCCGTCTCGCCTCAATCCCAATCCATCCCCTGTGCCCTGGAAGGTTGCAATTAGCCTCTGTTTCAAGGGCAATGTTGTGAACTTTAACCATGTGAAGTTGCCCTTCCTGCCCAACCCCTCATTATCTAGCCTAATGTTGGGGCTTGGTGCGTGGAGAGCTCTCCTGCATCCCCAGGGTGCTGCTCTACTTTGTCTGACACAAGGCCAATGCATTGGGTCAAATCTGTAGAACGCCAAGAAGCGTCTGGAAAGCAAATGACCAAACTGAAGTTTGATTTAGATTCCAGTCTACCTCATAGACTCACAGCTGCAGGTCACCCTAAATGAAATATGTTCAAGGTTTTATGTGACTATAATAATGATTTTAGAGCTTTAGGCTACTTTGTGTTGTTGAGCCTACATGGGCACAATGGCTTGCTTTAAGCATTCAATGGGTTCTTTCTTTTGTGTCCACATTCTGAAGTCAACCTTCTTTAGGCAAAGCATTGATATAGCATATTAAAAGTGATTTAACAAAATGAATAAGGCTTGTATTAGGCTCTATTTATTGCAGTAAATGCTTTTTCAAGGAGAGGTGTTGGCTACTATATTCTTAGACATTTTCGGACTTGTTTCGAGCCCAAATGACTAGAGCAGTTGAGGTATAATTTAAAAAAAAGTTATAATTGAACAATTTTTGGCTAACCAAACTTTCCCCAAAGCCACTAAAGTATAAAGGCCATTGTTTTAATAGTTGCCTCACCATCCTCTGTATAGAAATGGCATTAAAGTCCCGGCTCAGTAAAAGACTGGACCAATTTAATGGGTTGTTACACAGGGCTGTGACATTTCATATCGCTATCATTTCTTACTTTATGTGCTGTCGATAATGGGCAAATGAATGTCCCTTAGGAATTTAATGAGACTTTTTAATGACTAAAATGGTGGTTAAAAAGACTATGATCCAATGAGCAGGCTAGCGAGGATGTAGATAAATGTGAATCTCAAGGAAGGGAATGCTTTGAGTTATTCCATTAATTTGGCTATTGTAGCCCTCACAGTAATGAGCACCTTGTTTTGTGACTTTGAGGTAAGGATTATGGCAGGAGGGTGGGAACTGCATGTTCAGTCTCATTAGCATGTCAGCCACATTGTAAATTATTCTAACTGGTTTTAATGTTGACAATGTTGGGCTAGCTGGCTGGCTAATGACTTGAAGTAGTCTGCACTGCATATGTGCTATTTTAAAACAAGTTTTGAATACAACAATTGTGTCTTTTGGGGCCCTAAAATGTCAAATTCAAGATTGAAATTGTCACGTCGTGTCTCTCCTTGCCACACACACATCCCTGAGCTTCTCTCTATAGTCTCCTTTAAGACGCTGCCAACTTCAATATGTTTGTTTTGTCAGGAATCTGACTCTATTTTAAACGTTTCAGATGAATGGCCTGAATAACATAACCTAAAGCCAGTCTTTCTCTATGAAACATCCAAACTCAAAACTGAGTTGATTGTCACGCAAAAGGAAGCACCTGATATGTAGGTTCTCTGGTGTGTTTGTGTTAATTGTGGAGGTATCCATTCTCTTCATTATACCTCTGAAAATTAACGAGATAGGAGAGAAACATTGTTTGGATGCATCAGTCACAGAAATGGCTCCTTTTTTTCACTGGAAAGCGGTTTAGACTAGTTGGTGGTAATGAATATGGGCTGATCATTAAACAACGGGTACAACAACTTTGTTTGTGGTGTTTTCCTTAGTGGAAATAAACATCTAACCATGCCCTTTGCTCTGTTTCTCTTTCATAGGAGGCTTTTGGAGTCATCTCATATGTCGCAGTCTCGATATGACATATCTGTCTCCCGGGACCATCCTATTTATCCAGATCCTGCCAGGTGAGTCTTGTGGCAAGTGGTCAGGGCTATTGATGTTTTACTTGAAGTATGTAATTCATGAGAATATTCACATTTTTCAACCAAGCATACTAGATTAGCATGTAGCATACACTACAAGGACCAACAATAAATTGCCACTTCGATAAATGGGGGTCTCAAACATAGATTCGCCCTCAGGTGGTTTGAGTAAAAATAAATAAAATAACATGACTAAAACCAAATCGAAACTGTGCAGAAATGATATTGGACCTACCTTTAGACAGTCTCTACACTGTCTGTCTATCAATCATTGAACATAAGGGAGACAGTCAGGAGCATTGACAATTCTAAAAACAATGGATAGAGCACCATTTTTGGCAAATTTTGATGGCAAGGAAATATAACACATTTTCAGTTCGGCCCTTCGGACCTCGTGTAGTGCTCTAACAGGTGCAGACAAGCCAGCAAACAAATGACAAATGTTCCCACTGTAAACATAATCATTTCAGTAGCTGCGTAGAGAACCAGGCTGGAAGCCTGGTGAAGTCTGGCCTAAATTAGCTAAAAAGGGGTGGAGACCTGGTCTAAATCTGATGCTTCATGTCGTAGAAATATTTGACTAAGAGATAATCAACTCAAAAATATCTCTCAAGACACCGGAGCTTGTGAATTCAAGAATTAGACTTTATTGCATAACAAAGCCTGAGCTTGCTCCATGGAACAACTGTCTCTCTCTGGCTTAGAGATCTCTTATATACACACATATGAAAAAAACATGCATACATTCCTAACTTATTTTAGTTCTGCCCCACCCTTCTTTCTCAACATCCAGCTGTTACACATTGTCCACTCCAAAATGTCATGAATGCTTTTTTCAATATGAAGCCTCTCATTCTATCATTCTATTGGCTGCGTGGCTTAGGCCCCTTCTTAAAAAAACGAATGTAATGCACACTGTTTGAGAGCCTCTGTGAAAGAACACATGCATTCATTTAAAACACAGCATATACTTCATGTCTATATTCCTTATTTAAGCATGTATCTGGATTATAAAATATCAAACATGTTTATTATATTTTACCTTTGGCATCTCCCTACATGTGCCATAATGATACATAAAATAATCCTATACTCACAACACGTCAAACCAATCAAATGCCTTGCTTGGGCGGAGCTTAAGACGCAGCTCTCCTTCAACAGTCGTGGGGGACCATTCCAGCGGACCATTCAAACCGTTTCGGCTAATACAAAATTCTTCAGACCTCAAAAGGAGGCGTGACAACGTTTTTGGAAGAATGGCTACGCGAGACTACCATTTCACCAACCTGTGCACACTTGTCTCTGTGGTTCTCAGGCAACAATATGTGATAGCATTGAACATTATATACTGTAAGACAAACTAGACTTTATAGCCTCAAGCATATGATGCTTACATTAAGTATTGTCAAAGGTCACTTCCCTTAACATCTGCCAGTTGGCTAGCCGTGTAGCATATATTGACTTTTTCTAATGCACGCAGTTCTTTGAAATACATTATCACTGTTATAAATGGAATTGGACCTGGTCGTCATTAAATATAAATGGAGCTAGGACATGGTATTTTCATGGTAATACATTTTTATACATTGCAGGCCTACACAGGTTGTGATGTTTCTTAGACCTTTGAGCAAAGTGTCCTACCTTTCTAATACTGCCTTGCTGAAGAGTGATGAATTACACCGGGTCTGCTCTGAGCCTGGTGGTTCTGAATTTAGTGTCTGGGATTGACTGCCAGCAGACCTCCAAGGTGGTGACCTTGTGAGGTGGAGAGTAGGGCCTAGTCCTCTCAGTAAAAACACATTCATCTAGGGACAGAGCTGCTCCGCTCAGGAACCAAGGTGCAATATTGAAAATCAACTTGTGACCCAGGGCAGGGACAAAATGATCAGTACAACCAACTTTTGGGAGAGAGTGGACACTTGACAATTGACTTCTCACTCTGTCGTCATTTTCTTTGACCTGTGATATTAAGCCTAACACCCTATCTAGTGGTGAGGATAGCGGCAACACTTCCCTCTCACCTCGTTATTCTGTCACTTAAATGTATTTAAACTTTATTTAGGCAGGGTGGAGTCCTGTTAAGACCAACGTCTTTTACATGGGCGCCATGCATGACAAACACTTACACAATCAAGGCAGCATAGGATCATAGAAAATACAGAAAGTACCAAACACAATCATAAACAACAACCACATTCCTCAGTAAAAAGAGGTCCTCAACCAACAATCAGAATTTCCCAAAGGCAAAAGGCATATTCAGACTGAATATAAGGATCAGTTAAAGTTTTTCTACTTTGAAAATCCAAATCTAGTTCCTCTTCCATTTAATATCCTCAAACATTCAAGAGTAAGACGCAGCCGAGGCCTATCTGCAAGAGTAACAGTTACAAATAGTTCCCACATGGAAACATTTCCCATTATGTTCTGGCCATGAACATTTTCTTACATGCTGGCAACCCTCCAATACAATGCATTGAGACAGCTAAAGTATCTGAAGTGAAAATGGGTCCTTTTATGGCCAGTTCCTAGAAAGCCTTTTCTAGGGAATTCCACAAATCATTTCCATTGAACATTGTGAGAAAGCCAGTGGGGCTTTGTAGGTGCCTTGTCATGTGTAATTTGCCAGTATGACTTGCAGCCAGGAAATAACTACATTTAAGAGTAAATGGTGTCCAAACTCGCATAATCTCTGCTGTTAACCTGTTTCAGAGCTTGACAGTGTCTTTGATAGTGTTTCCTCGTGGGCAGACCTCATAGATATACATGGCCACTGCTGTTCCTTCTCACCTCTGGAGTATTGGAAACTCTGTAGAAAATAACACTATCTCTTCCCAGTGCATTCTAAACTCCAGAGTAGAGATTTATGATTTAGTTTCTAGGATATCCAGTTATCAAAAGATGCTGTCCTGTAATGGAACCTGATTCCTTTATTTTGGCCATTTTGAACAGGTTTGACAGGTCTGTCACATCAGATTCATAAAGCTTCAGTGGAATTGATGGTAGATGTGACAAACTAATTTGTAGAGTCAATTTAGTATCACTTTTAATACTTGCCAGGTGTTGATTTATTTTCCCGTACTCGTTTTCATTTCCAATCCAGTATCTTCGTTGTAATCCAATTGCTGACTCTCTGGGCATATTGGTTACATGGTTGAATGCCATGCAATAACTTTTTGATTAATGTTACTCAGGTTTTTCCACCTATTCAAATAATTGTCCAGGCAGATTAACTCATTTGTGACATGAACAGCTATGCAGGGATGGCATAGCAGGGTACACTAATTTCAAGAAACATTATCTTAATACCAAAGTATTGCATGCTCATTGAGTCCTGGTAATACAATCAATGGGAAAGCTAGACTGAGGTGTGCACACAACTTGACTTGTGATAATTGCATGGATGGGTGTTGGTTTTGTAAAAAATCCCAATCTTCTACTAGTTATGTCATTTGGATGGACTTATCTATTTATGTCTGTGGAGTGTCAACATTGACTGTCCCAGACCACCTTGTCTGCTGTCAGCAGCACAAACTAACATGATTTGGCTATATCTCTTCCTTCACCTCTTCTGACTCTTGAACACATTGAATTAAATCTTAATACTGTAGTCTGTGGCCCTAGCCCATAACTTCCCAGTTTAGGCTATTATTTACAGTATCTAACAACATCCATTTTCCTCGATCTGGGTACTCCGACTAGGCTGTAGATATACCATACAAGCTTTCAGATTCCAAAACAATTTCTACACAATGTTCTCAGTTTAGCGAATCCTGATGAAGACAATTTATAGTTTTAGTATTTACACTGAACAAAAATAGATTTTACTCAATTACATTTCATGTAAGGAACTCAGTCAATTTAAATACATTCATTAGGCCCTAATCTATGGATTTCACATGACCTGGGAATACAGATATGCATCTGTATACCTTAATTTAAAAAAAGTTACGGCCGTGGATCAGAAAACCAGTCAGTATCTGGTGTGACCACCATTTGCTTCATGCAGCGCGACACATCTCCTTCGCATAGAGTTGATCAGGCTGTTGATTGTGGAATGTTGTCCCACTCCTCTTCAATGGCTGTGCGAAGTTGCTGGATATTATCTGGAACTGGAATACGCTGTCGTACACGTCGATCCAGAGCATCCCAAACAGGCCATGAAAGAACTGGGACATTTTCAGCTTCCAGGAATTATGTCTGCTATCTGCCCGGTACAGTTGAAACCGGGATTCACCCGTCAAGAGCACACTCCAGCGTGCCAGTGGCCATCGAAGGTGAACATTTGCCCACTGAAGTCGGTTATGACGCCGAAATGCAGTCAGGTCAAGACCCTGGTGAGGACGACGAGCACGCAGATGAGCTTCCCTTAGACGGTTTCTGACAGTGTGTGCAGAAATTCAACGATCCTGCAGGTGAAAAAGCCGGGTATGGAGGTCCGGGGCTGGCGTGGTTACAGGTAGTCTGCGGTTGTGAGGCTGGTTGGACGTACTGCCAAATTCTGTCAAACGACATTGGAGGCGGCTTATGGTAGAGAAATTAACATTCAAGTCTCTGGCAACAGCTCTGATGGACATTCCTGCAGTCAGCATGCCAATTGCACGCTCCTCAAAACATCTGTGGCATTGTGTTGTGTGACACAACTGCACATTTTAGAGTGACCTTTTGTCCCCAGCACAAGGTGTATCTGTGTAATGATCATGCTGTTTAATCAGCTTCTTGATATGCCACACCTGTCAAGTGGATGGATTATCTTGGTAAAGGAGAAATGCTCACTAATAGGGATGTAAACAAATTTGTGCACACAATTTGAGAGAAATAAGCTTTTTGTGCGTATGGAAAATGTATGGAATCTTTTATTTTAGCTCATGAAACATGGGACCAACACTTTACATGTTGCGTTTATATTTTTGTTCATTGTATTAAAAAAACTGTCCAGCATGCTTTAATTGCAGACATATACAGTCGTGGTCAAACGTTTTGAGAATGACACAAGTATTGGTCTTCACAAAGTTTGCTGCTTCAGTGTTTTTAGATATTTTTGTCAGATGTTGCTATGGTATACTGAAGTATAATTACAAGCATTCCATAAGTGTCAAAGGCTTTTATTGACAATTACATGAAGTTTATGCAAAGAGTCAGTGTTGACCCTTCTTTTTCAAGACCTCTGCAATCCGCCCTGGCATGCTGTCAATTAACTTCTGGGCCACATCCTGACTGATGGCAGCCCATTCTTGCATAATCAATGCTTGGAGTTTGTCAGAATTTGTGGGTTTTTGTTTGTCCACCCGCCTCTTGAGGATCGACCACAAGTTCTCAATGGGATTAAGGTCTGGGGAGTTTCCTGGCCATGGACCCAAAATTTTGATGTTTTGTTCCCCGAGCCACTTAGTTATCACTTTTGCCTTATGGCAAGGTGCTCCATCATGCTGGAAAAGGCATTGGTCGTCACCAACCGCATTGGTCGTCACCTGTTCTTGGATGGTTGGGAGAAGTTGCTCTCGGAGGATGTGTTGGTACCATTCTTTATTCATGGCTGTGTTCTTAGGCAAAATTGTGAGTGAGCCCACTCCCTTGGCTGAGAAGCAACCCCACACATGAATGGTCTCAGGATGCTTTACTGTTGGCATGACACAGGACTTATGGTAGCGCTCACCTTGTCTTCTCCGGACAAGCTTTTTTCCGGATGCCCCAAACAATCGGAAAGGGGATTCATCAGAGAAAATGAATAATTGGTTGATTTAGGTGCAATCTTACTAGCAGCAATATCCTTGCCTGTGAAGCCCTTTTTGTGCAAAGCAATGATGACGGCACGTTTTTCCTTGCAGGTAACCATGGTTAACAGAGGAAGAACAATGATTTCAAGCACCACCCTCCTTTTAAAGCTTCCAGTCTGTTGTTCTAACTCAATCAGCATGACCAAGTGATCTCCAGCCTTGTCCTCGTCAACACTCTCACCTGTGTTAACGAGATAATCACTGACATGATGTCAGCTGGTCCTTTTGTGGCAGGGCTGGAATGCAGTGGAAATGTTTTTTTGGGATTAAATTCATTTTCATGGCAAAGAGGGACTTTGCAATTCATCTGTTCACTCTTCATAACATTCTGGAGTATATGTAAATTGCCATCATAAAAACTGAGGCAGCAGACTTTGTGAAAATTAATATTTGTCATTCTCAAACTTTTGACCATGACTGAGTGTACAAAACATTAGGAACACCTGCTCTTTCCGTGACGTAGACTGACCAGGTTAATCACTTGATGTCACTTGTTAAATCCACTTTAATCAGTGTAGATAAAGGGGAGGAGACTGATTTTTAAGCCTTGAGACAATTGAGACATGGATTGTATATGTGCCATTCAGAGGGTGAATGGGCAAGACAAAATATTTAAGTGCCTTTGAACAGGGTACGGTAGTAGGTGCCAGGCACACTGGTTTGAGTGTGTCAAGAACTGCAATGCTGCTGGGTTTTTCACGCTCAACTGTTTCCCGTGTGTATCAAGAATGGTCCACCACCCAAAGGACATCCAGCCAACTTGACACAACAGTGGAAAGAATTGGAGTCAACATGGGCCAGCATCCCTGTGGAATGCTTTTGACACCTTGTAGAGTTCATGCCCCGACTAATTGAGTCAAATTATAATATATATATATATATATATATATATATATTTTTTTTTTATGACAAAATGAGTAGAATTTGTTGAAATTAGTTAGAAATACGCCAAATTTCAATTAGGGCTCCCAAAAGGCTAGGGCCGGCTCTGACTGCGTGTGTGTGGTTATGGATGTGGGTACACAGACCCGTGAGCCAATGCGGCCCCTCGTGATGAGTTCAGATTTTTTTGTGGCCCCTACCCCCATCAGTTTCCCAGCCCTGGTCTATAGTCTTCCAATGTGGTGTAACTCACTGGATCTCAGCTGCCTATATACTCTGAGCTCTGTTTACATGGGGAGCACTCTGTGTTCAGTTAGCTTCCGAGCTGCCCTCCCTGTGTAGGTTTAGTGCTGTGGTACCGGAGTGCAGCTCAAGGCTTATCCACTTGGATCAGTCAGTAATTGAACCACATTGTAACTATGGCCCTGAGAGTTGAAGCATGGAAGAGAGGGAAGTTTACTTTGTTTTTTAGAGAAGCCTGCTCCATCTTTACCATATGTGGGCTCTTGACAATACATGGTCTTGGGTTTGTTCAGTTTTTTCTGGTATTAGCACTGCTTTCTGCTTGGTTTGCTTGATTTTATTTGTCAGTTCAAACAAATACATATCTACACAGTGCATACAAAAAAAAAACGTGACTGGGATAGCACAATAAAGTCAGGCTTATTTCCATTGTGGTCTATTGCAGGTAGCTTAGTGGGTAAGAGCGTTGTGCCAGTAACCAAAAGGTCGCTGGTTCTAATCCCCGAGCCGACTAGGTGAAAAATCTGTCGATGTGCCCTTAAGCAAGGCACTTAACCCTAATTGCTCCTGTAAGTCGCTCTGGATAAGAGCGTCTGCTAAATGACTAAAATGTAAATGTAAAATATTGCCTTTGGGTTATCTGATCACCATTGATTTTAGTTGTGTGTCCTTGCTGTGTTCACAGGTTGTCCCCTGCTGCATATTACGCCCAGCGGATGATTCAGTACTTATCTCGGCGGGACAGCATTCGCCAACGATCACTGCGCTACCAGAGCCGACTGCGGCCTCTCTCATCCACCTTGGACAGCCCAGGAAACAACTCCTCCCCCTCCATTGAGAACAATGAGGTGGACTTTGAGGAGTTTGAGTGAGTTGTCTTCTACCTACAACATCCAATGCCTTTTGTATCCCTTGACTATTGTTCATGAAGACATTTACAGAACCCATTATGATAAAACATCCTATAATTGTCGAGAGCTTTGGGATTTATTCCACAAAAAGCACTATCAATGGAATAATTAGCATAAAACCATACCATAGCAGAATGCTGTGATTTTCTGTCAGTGGATTTTGCTGTGAAGTTGGTGTCAGAGGGGAGGCACCATTGCCAATGGTTGAGAGAAATGAATTCCCTGCATTATGCCTCCACACGCCCTCGGTATGATCTGGAATGCATAATGACTGACTAACAAAGCCGCAGTAGAAAAACACTCCTACCAAAATAACTTGCATATCGAATGCCTGAGTTTTCTTTCCCCTTTAATGTGTACATGTTAATTGCCTCTGTCCTGGCTATGATAAAGGTGCAGGGGGATGGTGTTGCTTGCAGGGCCATGATACTCCAGGGTCAGTGGTTTGGAACACTCAAACGCTCCCAGGACTTATACTTTGTACTGTAGCATCTTTGGCCGAATGAGGTCAAAGGAATTCCCCTGGCGCTATTTCTCTCCAGCAATTAAGGACATCTTTTATATAATGATAAGAACTGTTTGTCAGAATGAACAACGAAGTTATTTTGTCACTCTATCAACTATTTTAGAATGCCAGTTATTGTCCATTGGGTTGGATTCAGAGTTACATCAAACCAGCTAGGACATTTTCCTACAGTATGTAAACGGTCCAATCTCCATGTTGCTAGTTATAACTGGGTCATTGCATGGTGTGGCGTCAGCTCCTCATCAGTGTGAGACCGTGTCTGTTCTCTTCAGACAAGATTAGACATGTGCTGCCACCCTGTCGTTCATTATTGAGCCTGGTGGGATTTAGGGAATTATAACAAGACGACATCCCCTTATCCCCCATTCCAGATTTAGGCTTCTCCTTCCCAATTGTTTTAGATGATTGGCGTGGATCAGAACTTTGCAGCCATAGTGAGGGCAATTAACAGTATGGGGGATGGGTCCATGCATCACAGACACAACGCTGTTGTTCGTTGAAGAGAGGGGGGTCTCAGATTTCTTGGGGTGTGACGTTTCTCAACTCTCAATGAGTGATTGGCACCGTTTTAAAACCCAAAGTTTGTGGTACAGTATGTCTTTGAGATGCGGAGCCTCGTGCACGTTGGCCATTTTGCAGTCCGTGCTAGTACCACTGGAAAGTTTTTAGGACGTTAAATGTACAGTTAGATTGATCAATTACACGGCTAACTATGAGCAATATTTACAATTAGCGATCTAGCTAATGTGTTTTGTGTTTTCACTTCCTCGGGTGGTGAATTAGCCCCAAATGAATTAGCCTATTAGCTAGTACACAAAATCATGTAGGCAAATGGATCTCTATTGAGCAAAAAAATATGAAATGTCTGGAGCCCTATTGTGACAGTAAAATATAGCAACAATAGCCTAATTGTTAACCCAAAATTAATGACCAAAACTGGTTTACTGTTGGTTGCACATCAAAATTACTTGAATCATGCATTCCTGCTTGGAAATGTAAAAAAATACAAAAAACATAAGCACTGCGAAGGACTTTATAAGATGATGAGTATTTTTTCTATTGCGTTACACAAAATGTTGGTGCGACCAAATCATGGGCTGGTGCCACCAACTAAAAAAGTTAGTGGAACCAGTACCACCAGGTAAAACGTTAGCCTGGAGCCCTGTCTGAGCTATGTCTTTCTGGAGAAGGATGCTACTGGTGATTTTAAGTAATTAAAAACCAATTAATTCTTAACACAATACACACAATTGATAGGTGTTTTGTTAGATTTTCACAAAATCATATATTTTGTGAAAATTCTCGCAGAATAACTGAGAACAGATTTTCCCTTTTTCTTTAAACTGGTCACGATGTGCCTGTTGCACAATGTATATACATGCCCTTATAGCCAGCAAAACCCTATGGCGCTTTTGGAATGATGTAAGGATTCACTCATTGTAATGGAACCAGCAAACAGTGAAAGTAAACCTAGATTACAGTGCTGTGAAAACATATACAGCAGCAGGCTCAGACTATAGATGAATCAGGATTATACTCCCCTTGAGAACGGCACATTTCCCCAGTCTGGCCCATTCTCTTTCTTCAGGTCCTCCGCCACTGAAATCATTCTAGAGCTGTAGCCTAATTCTCTTCCAAACCCTCAGCCTGTTTCGTAACATGCTGATCAGAGAGAGAGAAGAGAACAGCGGTTTAATATTGACAATTCAAATGGCGCTGTGGCCGGTTTCCTCAGAAAGCAGCTATCACTAGGCCACTTATTAGCTCTCATTTCTGCTCATCTCCTTGCCCAAAGGACTTGTGGATTAATCTAAATGAGTTAGTTTTCTACGCTTGCGAAGAATGAGGCTGGACATTTCTTTAACTTACCTGCGGGTGCGTCTTGTCCCCATTTTTAGTTTTTAAACTTGCAAACAGACTATGAAGTCCTCCTAGGCCAGTTAACTAGACATTTATAACATGGTCAGCAAAATAGGTTTACATTCGACTTGAGCCTCATACATAGAATGAAGTTATACAGCCAGTCAGCCACAGAGTATCATTGCAGTCGAAGCGAACAACATTTTGCCGGGATTAAAATGCAGTTCTGGGTGACTGATGTGAGATGGGGCATCTTCAAAGACACAATATGACCTCACCGATTTGGTTCATGAATTATTCCGCCAACCTGACTGCCCGACTTAAAATTCATTGCTGAGGGTATACGAGTGTTGGCACATTTCATATCAGTTATTGAAATGTATATTTATGAAAGCATCTCTATTTCCACCTGCTTTCCGATTAGAATACTTTCAGAGGCTCCACGTTCGTCAGATTTCCGCTCTCTCGCATCCTTCACATTGTCACAGTGTTCAAGAAGTGTAAAGCAAATTCTGAAAATGAAATGTCCAGTGGATCACAGAGGCCTTGTCCTCTCAGCTGATACTCTACTCTGATGGAAATATTATGCATATTTAGTTCCTCCTGGGGTCAGCGAATAAATTACAGGAACCAATGTTGCTGTAATGGCACAGTCTTCCTTTGCAAGGTCAGATATTTACATTTTAGTCATTTTAGCAGACACTCTTATCCAGAGCGACTAACAGGAGCAATTCGGGTTAACTGCCTTGCTCAAGGGCACATCGACAGATTTTTCACCTAGTCTGCTCAGGGATTTGAATGAGCTACCTTTCGGTTACTGGTCCAACGCTCTTAACCGCTAGGCCACATGCCGTCCTGATTCTATACAGTGTCTCCTCAGCCTGGAAATCTTTTGCCTTTGTTTTTCCTCCTTTTGAATGTGTTGTTAAAAAGGGGCCCACTTACTAGCAGTCTTTCAAACCTGTGAGAAGAACCATTGGTGCCATAAATAACCATCTTTACCTTTAAATAACCATCTTTATGCATTGCAGCATTTCAAACTTTTGCAAATCTTCTCTGGAGTTTCTGTTTGGTTGCTTGGTTTTTTGAGGCTGCTGGATGATCACAAGCAGTACTGCAACTTTCTCTATTTGGTCTGGGTCTCAAGCTCAAGCCAATAATAAGTTAGGCTAACGTCAAACTTTTAAGTGAGCCTCCACTATATAGTGAGGCCAGCTACGGTCTCTCAGTTAAGCTGAGGCTTTTAATTTGAGGTACTCCTTGTATGTGTTTGTCTGTTATCTCCCTCTCTCTGTCTGTCTGACTGTCTGTCTGTCTTCACAGGGATAACGGTGATCGCGCCAGATACAGAGCTCCACGCAACGCTCGTATGTCTGCCCCCTCGCTTGGCAGATTTGTTCCCCGGTGGGTGGCCCTGATTTTGATTATTTTATTGATTTATTTATTGGGAAAAAGATGCACGGAGTACAACCCAAAGGATAACACGTTAAAGCGATTCCACTTGTTTCCAACGTGGTCCCTGATGGAACACAATACAAAGAAAACAAACAAAAACAACAGCAATCCCAACAATAAAAAAACAGCATCACACAGCATACAATAAATACTGTAAATACATAGCTAAAAAAGAAAAGATACAGGAAAACAGAAGATGGTCAATTTATCCTAATCTCATCATTTGTCCTCCTGGACTCTGAATAGATTATACTGATTGGCTCTCCATATTCCAATGGATGTTTTTTGGCCAATGATATGAGCAGCCAATGACATAACAGGACTCTGTGTCCCGAGGATTAATATACAGGAAATGTTTGACATATTCTCAAGTTTGAATTGAATCTGTCTACCCAAAACCAGTGCTGAGCATTAGCACAATCATCAGTTTGGGCACCAATGTAGAGTCAAGTAAGGCTATTATAAAAACGTGCCTGTGCTTTTTAGTCCCCTATTACGCAACAGAGATGGTCTCCAATTTTCTCATGTCATCTTAATTATGGGGTGAGTAAACTCTGTCAGTTGTGTGTTTCTTCAAGGAGGTTCCTACTGCCTGAGTATCTGCCATATGCTGGGATCTTCCACCATGAGAGGGGCCAGCCTGGCCTGGCCACCCATTCCTCCGTCAACAGGGTCCTAGCAGGTAGGCAGAGATATCCCTCGTGTTTTTGTCTCGTGTTTCTGTTTTGGAAACTAGGTTGCTAGCAGAGCTGGCATTCCTATAATATTTCAGATCACGTTGGTGCTTTAGGACCTTGTTGCCCACAATGTGCCATTTCAGATGGATGAGCAGTTCAGCCACTCATGAGTATTAGTGCAGAAGCACAGGTAAGTGTTTGCGAAGAGGGCCTCTGCGTAATGACTGCCCTGTGCTCTCCACCCACGCTTTTTGAGCACAATCCACATGCTCCAGTGGTATTGATGTGGACGTTGCAGATAATGAATTCGTCGACGAGAGTGCTTCAGAACCTCTTTCCCCTGCCGCCCACACTCTTGCAAAAATGCTGGAACGCCCACACCAGCTCCAAAGAGCAAACTTATCAAACTATTCCCCCCCCCCCGACATGATTCATGTGTAGAAATGTGAGTTTCTCTGAAGTCCCGTCTCAAGCATGCTTTGGCATTATTAATGGTTTCTGACTCCACATACCCAAAGGTAGAACACATATTCACAGCTCATGCCAAGCCAAATAGTCCCGCTCACCCTTTGCTTTCATTGTCTGACAATGACCGATAGTCACTGCGAGAAATTAGAGGAGAGTGCTGCTGTGACTGCACAGTGTTGTTTAGTGTTGTTTGTCATTGTACTGTATCACCGTCATTGTGTCTTGCCCACTGCTGAAACCTCCTACCAATACCAAATGTTTTACAATTAGTGTTTCCTTTCAATTTGAATGAAAAGTTCCTACATTTGTGTGTGCCTGTGTGTGTGTGTTTGTGACGTCTAGTTAATAAACAGAGAAATTACATCCGGTTTTGTGCCTATTGAGTCAGGAGAGATGTTCTCCGCCCAGCCCTCCAGTTGCTTCCTACGCTGATTACTGTGCCACCTGTGTTGATGATGGTTTGTAATGTTGCTCTTGGAATGCCACAGCAGCGTACGGGTTGTTTGACTTTAAATTACCTTTCACAGCCATTCAGCATAGCTTGTTCATAGATGGCCTAGTCTTCTTTTGTTTTTGTATGCTGTGTAAATGTAGTGAAAATTGAGAACTGGCTTTTTTATATATTCATATTTAAAAATATATACATATTTATCATTTTCACCAGCAGAGGACAGTAGTGACCATATACTTGTATATGTAAATGTTTCTTTATGTAAGAGATAGAAATGCAAATCTTTAATCATTCCAAAAATAAATAATGCTGGTGCACATTTATATAACTGGCAGTTATCTTTTTTCAATGAAAGGGTTTTGTCTTTTAGGGGTTCACTGTTCATTTTGGTGATACAAAAAGTGCATTTTAATTTAAACTTGCATAAAGACATGAGGTACAGTGCACATGTCATTCAGAGTTTAAGAGACAGTTGAGCAGCTAAACCGAGTCGAGGCTGTGTCCCTTCTCATCTTGATGGCCAATCAGTGTCTGAGCAGAAAGAGAATTTGTAAATGGAGAAGGTGACCTGCGATGACATCTCATTGTCACCCCAGAGGTCAGGAGAGAAGGGAACAGGCAGGGTGATATTATCTGCTCAGTCTCTAACCCTGAGTGAACCCACTGCAATTACCAATCCCAGTGGAGAGGGACAGTAATGGAGTGGACAGAGAGGGTTGCAGGTTCAGGCACCACACAAAATGGAAATGATCTGATAGAAACACAGACAATGGTTGTTCTGAATATTTTTGGCTCAGTTCCCCACTATTTCCATCGTACCAGGAAATCATACATCATTAATCCATATTTCTATTTAAGGACATTAACTGCACTTAGTAGCATCTACCATCTCCCATCTTTGTCCAACTTTCTTAAATTTTTTTAATTAGCACCATATTTTCGATGCCAGAGACTCATATGATATTAACCATATAACCAAGTAGCAAGTACTGTGTTGTATTGCAATGCATGACTATAGAGAAGTTGCTTTTAGTTCTGCTCTCTCTCTCTTGTCCCCCTCTGGGGGTTTTCTCCTTTGACTGGGCTGGTGGCAGATGTGTCAGCCTTTCACCCCTCTGTGCATTGACATGTTGGTTGGGGCATGTATATCAGTTCACAGATATGCCAGCAACATCGATATTGCTGGAACTGATGACACCCTTACATAAAGGCCCTCAGCCGTACAGCTTTTAATGCATAACACACAATACTTCAGGTCTGTACACTTCTATTTCAGTGGCTGCTATTTTAGTGCCTCTGTTCTTCCCTTTTCGATACATCCATGGCAAAGTAAGGGTTTCAAGTCAAAACAGAATGTATCATAAATGGAACAGCTCAAAACCATTGATGGCACACATAGTGTTTTAAATCACATGTAAGCTAATCTTGTTGTGCATTATCCTTTTTTCATTCTGCTTTGTTTTCCATAAAGGGCCATTCCACTTGTGAAGTTGACTAAAAACATTCTGGATTTGTTGTTCCTGTGCAAGGTCCCATTGCTCAGATACTTTGCAATCTCTTCTTTGCTCCCATTTATTAATTAATGGTTCACTTAGCCTATTGTCACCTAATCAGGTCTTTGGTCTGCATGACCCCATCTACTGTTGGTTTGATATAAAATGATATCAGTTGCTCTAAGTATTTTGTTAATCATAACCTAATGAAACATTAAGGAAATATTACATCAAAAAGCTTTTATTTTCTTCAGTTTATTGTCACAGGCCACAGCTTATAGTCCTGTGAAACTTTGTGATATTGTGAGTTTTTGTTTGATGGCCTGTGACCATAATCTATTGGCTGCTCTTATGTTTTATGAAATTAAAAAGCACAATGTCGTCAGCAATAGGGCAGTGGATTTAGCCCAGAACTTGTATTCTCATCATTGAGTAATGTAGTGCACTACATTAACCAGAGGTCAAACCATTTGGCATGTGTATGATGCAATATAGAATGGTTTGTGCTTTAATCCATACTGTTTTAATTCAATATTTAGTATCAGTCTCTAAGTGCATGTTCAGATGTGGCAGTAAGTGTATCTGGAGGCATGTTGTATCAGTGAGACAGGAAGTCGTAATTCATTAAGGCAGCTAGCTCAAAGACAGTCCGTCGGTCATGTTGGCTCTTTCCCAGAAGTTGAACAGCAAGGGGCCCAATGTTCCTCTTCCCCAACTTGGGCTTTGTCTTGGGACTGCCGCCAAACAAAAAATATGAACTTCAGGGTAATCTCACATGTGCAGCCAAGTGGAGAGAGGATATGCCAGGTGTATTTTATTATGTGGGGCTCCAACTCTCTGACATACTGTGAAAAGAGGGTCTTGTCACTCTCTTGTCACTTTGCCCTGCTTCAGTCGCCTATAACCTCATTCACCTTCGGTCTCTGATAAGTCATTTTCTCTCACTCTTTTCGCCTTCTCTTCACCCCTCTTCTCTCTCCTCCAACCCTCCATTGTTGTCTTTCCAGCTTTCCTATGTTCTGTTTCTTTTCTGTCCCTCCATCCTAAATCCACCTCTCCTCCAAAGTAAATCTCTTGGGCTTAACTCGTATAAGGAGCTACTTCCTTGATGATGTATAGAAGAAAACAATTCCCTCCTTTAAGGTTCACCCTTTGATAAGTCATATAATTTATTCTCATGTACCTTGGAATTTGCAGTAGCAGCTCCCATGCTGATAACAGGTGGGAGGGTTGAGAACAGCATTATGCATGTTAAAGAGCACTTCATGTTTTTCTTTGATACATTCCTGGCGAAAGTAAATATGTGTAACAGAAGGCATATGTTGAGGAGTAACATATGTACATGAGCAAGTCCCAAACTGATGAGTGTGTATAGTGTACCACCTCCTCATTTCCAACATCTCTTCCTGATCACTGCTTCAATTGTTTTTCTGCTCAAGCTATTTTCTTTAGCTGTGCAATTGAATATCCTATGTCATTGTTGTCCTTTCACCTTTACTGCAACCCTCTGTCAGGGCTTTGAAACTGGCGACCCCCCCCCCTTCATAGGCCCGTGGATCAATTCATTCCCGCCACAATTAAATTTTTCTAGGAACTTAGTCAGGGTATCAACTTAATGTTGAGAGTTAAAATGGTAGAATACACTATGTGCAATTTCGAAATTTGGTTGTGCATCAGCAGGTTTTCTCTTATGTCAGTCACTGACTGTCACTCAATTAGCCCATGTCAGCTACATTTTTTCAGATTGATTAGTAAGTTAGTCTAGCAGCCAGTTATCTAAACATCTAGGAATAATGGTCAAATTACCGACTGAGGTGGCCCCCATAAAGGTTGTTGGTCACTCTCACTCATATCATATTCAAAACTACAAAATCTTATCTCTGCCCCATTTCAAAATGTGTAGAATTGCAGCAAACTTGCTTTAAAACTGCTAATTTTCCATACGTCCAATGGCAAAATGTGTAGAATTGCATGTTTTGCTGTATCCCCGAAACCACAAACCACTGCGGCCCCTCATCGGGAGTGCAGATTTTTTATTTTTTTTGTGGCCCCCACCCTCATCTTAAATTGCCCATCCCTGTTCGAAGTACACCATCACCCAGTTGGCTCAGACTCTGTCCGTTGTGCCAGTAACCGAAAGGTCGCTGGTTCTAATCCCCAAGCCGACTAGGTGAAAAACTGTCGATGTGCCCTTGAGCAAGGCACTTAACCCTAATTGCTCCTGTAAGTCGCTCTGGATAAGAGCGTCTGTTAAATGACTAAAATGTAAATGTAATAAGTCTGACAGTCATCTCCATGTACTTTGTATTGGGAAAGCTGTTGAATATGCAATGCCTGCACGTTGTTAGCCCTCCAGAAATCTGTGTGTGCTTAGGCTATCCCCCAAAGCCCAATGGAAAACCGAGCCTCAGAGAAGTTTCCTGTTGAAATGCATTAGCGAAGAGTAAACCAAACTGTTTTTTCATATAAAATTTAGTTTTTGTCATTTGCATTTTTCAGATGTATTTGCTCTTCAAAATAACAAAAACGATCCGTTACTGTAAATGGTTTGAATCAAAGCGTCCCGGCCGGGGTTACTGAGTCTGTGAGTGGCTGCATTAGAATATCTTAGAGGTTCCTGACTCAGTAATGCAGTAATCTCTCTTTATAGATGGAAGAGCAACAGCCTTTTATCTCCGGAATGGGAGCTCTCTTGGAGGCGTTTGATGCTGTGGTTGATGGACACTCAGACAGAAAAGTGTAGTGGTTTTAGTGTGGGAGAGCCTGCCAACATCATACCTGTCATTAATAGGTGTAACTGTTGAACCCCCTTTTATAAGAGTGGAGTGGATTGTCATGGTGTTGAGCAGAGATCTCCAGTGTGGCTGATTGCATCCCCACTCCTGATATTTTTCTCCTCTTTTTGCGTTTCCTGTTTGGGTAACTTTCAGCAGATATAGAAAGTATGAAATGCATTCTGCTTGCTATGTAGTCTTGTTTCCCCTTAACAATACCATTTTCAATACCAATGCTCTTGGGTTTTGCTGAATTTGTCTGTTGGTTGGTTGTGTACATTGAAGTTGTGCAGTGGTTGTCTGATAATGATGTTCCGACTACGATCAGGGAGGGTTATGTGACATTATGATAACAATGTTAGAATATCTGAATTTTCTGTCATCAGACTGCAGATCGGGCTGTAACTAGCCTAAATGCTGACTGGATACTGACGGCCTGCTGTCTGCTGCTCGGTTGTCACCAATGAATGCTTGTTATGTGCACTCACCATAGAAAAGTGGAAGTTTCCAGCTGTCAGCATTAAGCTCAATACATTGGGGATTTAGGCAGTTTCCTGCTTTTGGACTCATTTCTCCATTGCTTGACGGGCAACAGATTTTCCGTTGTGCAGTGTGTCATATCCCAGGAAGTGTACCCAGCTGAATTCTGTGTGCACAGGGACTGCATTATTACAATAAACACGTAAAGAAGTTGTACCCTCTAAAATAAGCCTAAAATATCTGGGATATTATGAGACTATCATTTATTGTCAATGTTTCATCAGGATGCAATAAAGCAAGACTTTAGAGCAGGGGTCTTGAACCTTTTCTTGCCCAGGGACTTCGCACCGGCGACCCAGGGACCCCCATCATATGTTAGCACAAAACAAATGTTCTCGCCTTTTCTTATCAGGTGAATGGCAAGGAGAAGTAATGAACGTTTAAATATTAATAGATTTGGTACATCGTTTTTTTATTTTGACCTCCCCACATTATAATTGGAGGAGGAAGTGTAAACTCTAACACAGCCTATTAGATAGAAACGGAACTCCAAACACATTTTCACTAATGGCAGCAGTCAAGAAAGCTTACCAGCAGCCAGCGGCACTTGCCGCGACTGGTACTCGTGAGTGCTTTTTTAAAGCCTATGTCAGATACTCCAGTGAGTGCAATTAGCTCCAATGAGTGTAATTTGCTCAATATTAGGAGTTGAGAAAGAAAGTTGGCGTCATTAGAAATTATATTCTCCTCTTTTCTACTGTAGGTATGTAATTCAAAATGTGTTTATTCTGTTGTTGCTAGCAATATTCAAAAAAACATAGAAATATACATTTATTTTTATATATATATTTATTTATTTATTTATTTCTCGGACCCCCTGCACTACCTATGGGTCCGTGGACTCCCAGTTGAATACCCCTGCTTTAGAGGCTATGGAGTGTTGTGCATGTTGTCTAGCCCCAGCTAGTGGGTAGTGTTGAGCTGTGGCTGTGGAGCCAGTGATGGTGGCCATTACTTGAAGATGTTTCTCCCCCCCCCCTCCTAGATCTTATGATGGACGGACATTTATGGGGATAATTCAGGATGAGCTGAGTCGGGGTCTATGGCAGGAACTCACCAGTGCGCCCTCATACTGTTATGGGCTCTTTAAAATGTTGCCTGGAAATTCCCAAAGGATATGCATTTGGATTTTGTAGTACTTTCCTGAGAGCTGTGGCTGACAGCAGCTTTCTCATCACCAAACGATAAAAAAACCTTACCTACTTACTCCATGAAGTATTATTTTATTAAGTAAGTAAGTGCTAAGCGTCATCAGAGGCCCGGTGGGTAGAATAGAGAGTGTCCATTATATTAAGTTATTGTTCAGAGATAAAGTAACCGTATACGATCCCTTTTAGAAAAATTCACTCTACAGAGACTCCATCTCCTCGCTGCTCTTGGAAATGAAAAATGGGTTTAAGGAAGGCGTTGGTAATCACTCTGCTGTGCTTTAGGCTCAATTCCACTTTTGAGTAAAGCACACTGGCAGTGTGGTGAGTGGCAGATTATAATTTTTTTCTAGTAGATGAATGGTTTTGTTGATTTGCAAAACACAAGTAATGCTGGCTCAGTCAAACCTTTCCTTGGCGGCATCCCACAAAATGAAGAACGGTCAAGCAGTAGTTGGACACTTGACTCTAAAAGCTACACCTCATCTGCCAAAAAGTTATTCCCTGTCCAGTTATTATGGCCTCTGCATAATTCATTCATCTTTCTGCTGTTTATGGTACCTTCAAAATGTGTACTTGGACGAGCCCGAAAGCAGATCTCTTTGCAGGCTGTGCTACATTCCATCTAAAGGCCAGTTACAGCCTCTATGGACTTTCAGAGCATGAAAAATGGGTATAGACCTAATAGTTTGTAATGGAGCTACTCTTTTAGACACGTTCACTCACACACTGACTCAAAATCATGCACACATACACTTTGCAATACTCTGCAGATCTAAACCACATTGGGCTAGTTTTGACTATTTTAACATCGATTTCTTTCGGATTCTGTCAGGAATGTATGTGGTTGAAGTTAGACGTGATTGACTTTCTACTGGCAAAATGTAAACAGTTTAAACTGTCAGAACACAGACTGATTGTCAGTCTGATTCCATTTATATAATGCCCTTGTTGCATTCCTTACATTATTTCATAGTGTGGCAAATGAGATCAGCATTGCTCTTGTACTAGGCTGTCATGAATATTCCCTGGTTTTTTTTTTTTTTTTTTATTTAAATTAAGTATTTCAATCCTGTTATCAGCCTTAAACATTATGTAAATTATTTTATATTCAACAAATCATCTTGGCCATTACCACGCCTTGTTGATTTTCTCCTCTCTACATTTCATCAGTCTATGCCTCAATGCACTGTTGATGTAACCACAGCAACCAAATCCGCTGTGATTTCATGTAACTTTGATAAGATGGTGATTACTCCCTACTCTGCTATTGGGCAGTTGTCACACCTCAAACTATATAGCTCCACTTTACATGCTGCTGCAGCACTACATTATATGTTTTATGTGTTAGTGGACCCACTGTTAGTTTATTTTCATGTATTTTAAGCGCTGCATCCCATTTCTCTGCCTTCTGTTGAACAGATGCATTCACACTGGGTAGCTTGAAGCACCTACTGAACATTTGTAACTCAGCCATAAACAGACACCACTAGCTGTATCCTGACAAAGAAAGCCATAAGCATCTAGCAAGCAAGCTTGCTGGAGAAATGTCATTTTCATGTACAGAACAAGATGTGCAGTAGAGGTTATCTGGTTTATGGGAGGTCAACCCATGTGGGGATATGAGTGGCCAGGAAGGGGCCATTATTCAGATGTTTCAGACCTCCCTATGTGAACCAAATACCAGCAGTAGCAGCCATTCAGACCACAACTGGTATAAAAATGGCTGTGGGGGAAAAGCAACAAGGGTCTTTCTCTGAGACTTGTGCCTCCCTCTCCCTTTTAAAGTGCAACCAACCCCAGCAGAGCAATTCTTAAGTGATGTTGGAAAATGACTGTCCTTATTCGGACTAGTCTGATCTTACTCTGCTAATAGTGCGGAATAAAGAATTTGTGTGTTTTCAAATATGCATTCATGTACTAGTTTTTCTCTGAATTTGCAGATACTCATGTAAGGCCAGTGGCTGCATTTGCATTTGTGACTGTAACATGGGTCTTCTCCTTGTGGTGTTATATCAGTCCTCTCATTTTATGTTTGAGCGCAGTAAGTCTGTGAGTTGTAATCTCCAAACCCACCATGTGGTACTATTATGAGCAGAGCTCCCATGTGAGAGAATGAGGGTCCTCTCTCATCCATGGTGACAGTGGTGTAGTCTGCATGGCCATGGGCTTAGGACCAGTGACTCCACTTAGCTGTGATCCCCTGACCCCTTCTCTACCTATATAAGGGTGAGCTGTGAAAATGTGTCTGGTTTTAAATCTGAACTGAGAGACCAGGGGGAAATAAAATGCAGCCTATGAGTAATATGCTTCAAGTACTACCACTTATGCTCTCTCCATCCCTTGTTTGCCCACTCCCTTTTTTGTCCATTGTCCCCATACCCTGTACCACCTCCAGCATACTGATTCTGAGAAGCGTGATTTTCCAAAGAATTTTAAACCCTGAAATTATTAGAAATGTTTAGCTTATTGAGCGCTGTCTGCTTTCAAATGTTACATTTCTCATAAAACATGTAAGGGGTGGTCGATCATGCACTTTGTATTTCTGGTGTATAGGCCTAGTACATGTGAAATCCACTCTTTAAAGATCTACAGCCCTTCCACTCTGTTTCAGTCAGCGCACTACAGATGGTATCTTTAGTTATAGCTCCCCTCTTCCTCAGAGAATAGGTAATTCACTCTATTTATTTTCCTCAATCTAGCAATCATCCGTCGTAGATAAGATCATTCTGCCATGAGGTTTTTGGGCATTGCAGACAGTGATGAATGGAAATACTGTGAGACGATGGCTAATTTGATTTTTATACAAAACTAAATGGGGTGAATAGGGCATAAGGGCAGATAACTTCCCAGATTATACATAATCAAATGTCATTTGCATTGGGCCCTTTAAATGGGTAGGTTTTTCATTTAAAAGTCATTTATTTTCATTGCTGATGGTTTGTCTACGTATGCAGCTGACTATGTTCTAAGCCTGCATGAGTCTAGGCCTCCTCTCTCCCCCCCCACTGACGCGTCATGATTGGTCTGTCAGAAATGAATGCAACACTCTTCAAGTGTCCCTCTACATGTAATTTGCTCACAAAAAAAAGGAACTGAAGTCATGAATAATGTTCTCTTAATTACTTAACTAAGAGCAGAGAGCAGACAGCGTACCATATGTGAAGTCCATCATAGTTCTGTATGGTTGCAATGTTGGTAGCTCAGTTGGTAGAGCATGGCGCTTGCAACGCCAGGGTTGTGGGTTCGTTTCCCACGGGGGGCCAGTATGAAAATGTATGCACTCACTTAACTGTAAGTCGCTCTGGATAAGAGCGTCTGCTAAATTACTAAAATGTAAATGTAAATTGTTGACCACATACCATAGAGGCAAATTGCAACTGTGTGTATGTACAAAATGTTAACATTTAAGCTAACCAATCTAAATTTGCCACATTACAAAGAGGGTTATTATTGTTAACTTTCCCGAAAATGTAGCAGTTGCTCAGCAAACTTGATGTATTCCTGTAAGAAGGAAAAGTGCAGCCTTGAAAGATGTTTAGCCATTACCATGGTGCAGCAGATAAAAACATTAAGCACTTAATCCCTCACACTGCAGTTTCTGTAATATTTTTGATAAAATTGTGTCATGTAAGCGTAGCTAATTATGGCAAACTCGATTGGTTTTTAATCTATTTTGCATTTTAAACACCTTGAAAGTAGATGAAACACTCAGTATAAACAGCCATTGTCTCTTGTCTTTATCATAGTTTATTTTGCAGTCAAGTCAGTACAACAACTTGTTTTTGTCTCACAAGCCTGAGGCCTTTATCTCCATTTCAAATTAACTGTGAAAATGATTGCAGTTGCAGACAGTTGCTGTTTGTAAGTGTCCTAGACTCCGACTTGGGGAGTGACATGGACACATACTGTCACAGATAGAAAATGTGTCATAAGTGTGTGTGATGACTTGGGGCGTTTACTGTAGTAGAAGGGCAGTTCCTATTGATGTTGCTGCCTCTGGGGCAGTTACTACACACATTTACTATGTACTGACTGATGGAAGTTTGTTCTGACATCAAATCAGAACCAGTAAATTCATTTGTATTTATGATTTAGGCCTATACCTCATTATTCATTAGGACCTTGCAGTTGATGATATTGCAGTATTATTAATGCATTCATTTTCATACATTTTACAGACTTTTAGAGCAGTTCTTTGCCTCTTAGGTTTAAACATTCTTATGAATAATATGTGTACTAGATGGCCCTATTTGGTATAACGGCATACAGACGCCAGTACCCACTTTGGATGGCTATTAAAGGGTTTTAGTGTACTATAGTTTTTTACCAGTACCTTTTTGATTTGCCATTAGTCCTACACTGACATAAGTGCACCTGGTCAGGATTCCATTATCAGCCACGTTAATGTACATCCTATTAACATAACACTCCAGGAAATCAAAACTGGTGGTTTGATCATGAGCGAGCGTCAACATAATTGACTTTTTTTTTAAAGCATGTAGTCTTCTGGTTGACAGTATGTTGTTTACTGAGAATAATGACTGGGCAACCTGGGACTGGACCGCTGCTGTTTTCCCTCATGTTGGATGACCGCTCAACAAAGGCTTGACTGAATTACAAAACTGTAAAATAGAAAACACTTTTTTCCATGACCTATATAGATATTATAGGAATGAAGTGACTCGTGCAGTTTTTTAGTTTTAGTTTTTGCTCAGTGAGATAAAGCTACATGACATTCTCTGTTTTCTTCTCCTAGGTGCGGTTATTGGCGACGGTCAGTCAGCTGTGGCCAGTAACATCGCCAACACCACCTACCGCCTCCAGTGGTGGGACTTCACCAAGTTCGACCTACCTGAAATCAGCAACTGTGAGTGGACCAACATTGTTGAAGTTGTGAATTGGTTGGTATGGTGATTTGTTGGCTTGGAACAATACACCTAGGACTACTCATAAAGATCTGTCCTACCTTTCTCTCCATCTTTCATTCCTCTAATGTGGGAATTGTTTAAGATCCAAGCCCAGCACTGACTGCTATTCTATAATGCCTTCTCTCTCTCTGTCTTGCCCGCCGCTGGTCTTAATTGGTCCGGTTCATTTCACAGTACTCTCCCTGCAGGACCATGCTGAGTGCATTCTACTTTTGTCCCGTGCCTAAGGGTATGGGAGATTCAGTGGCTCTGTTTATCATCAGGCTCACATAGTGTCCTGGTCTGGTTATTCCCGACGTCAGGTCACAGGACAGAGAGCAAAGCCCTGCTGCTTAGAGCACCACCTCTAAATATAAAACACACTGAGTTATTCTGCTCTAATGCATTCAGTGCCCAACCAAGCACTTTTTCTGGGTTTAGTTTTCTTTAAACATACTGTGTTTTGAGGGTTTTGTTGACGAACTGTTCTTTTTAAAGGTTGTAAGATGTTATGTAACAGTGTCTATTTTAAGTACTTGTTTTTGTAGGGGCCAGCTGCAGTTACTGTAGTGTACTCCTAGTGGTTCAATGCGTCATTATTCCCATTACCTACAATAGACATTGGGGAAGGACATTATCCTCAAACTACGCCATGGCTTTTATAGGGGATTTCACTTTTAATTCACCTCTGTACGTACCCGAAGGTCAGTAACTTTTGAGTCTTGGGTCCCCATGCTAATTGTCCAAACTTGGGCAATGTTAAAAGATTGTTAATGTGGGGGTAATCAAATAAGAATCCTAGAAACAAGAAGCTCATCCCATAATATAGGAAGCAGAAGCCTATAGTATTCCCTAGACCAGGGATCATCAACTAAATTCAGCCGTGGGATGATTATTTTCTTGAGCGGATAGTCATGGGGCCGGAACATAATTAGAAATTATTTGTAGACTGCAAATTGACCGCAAGAAGCCCAAACAGATATAATATTTGACTAAATAATAATACATTTAAACCTTGCTTACAGTCACATATACAGTGGCTTCAGAAAGTATTCATACGCCTTCACTTATTCCCAGTTTTGTTGTGTTACAGCCTGAATTAAAAATGTATTAAATATATATTTTTATCATCCATCTACAGACAATACCCCATAATGACAAAGTGAAACATTTGCAAATGTTTTGGAAATGCAATACAGAAATATCAAATTTACATAAGTATTCACACCACTGAGACAATACTTTGTAGAAGCAACTTTGACAGCGATTACAGCTGTGAGTTTTTCTGGTTAAGTCTTTAAGAGCTTTCCACACCTGGATTGTGCAACATTTGCCCATGTATTATTTTCAAAATGTTTCAAGCTCTGTCAAATTGGTTATTGATCTTTGCTAGACAACCATTTTCAGGTCTTGCCATAGATTTTCAAGTAGATTTTAAGTCAAAACAGTAACTAGGCCACTCAGGAACATTCACTGTCTTCTTGCTAAGCAACTCCAGTGTAGATTTGGCCTTGTGTTTTAGGTTATTGTCCAGCTGAAAGGTGAATTCATATCCCAGTGTCTGGTGGAAGGCAGACTGAACCAGGTTTTCCTTTAGGATTTTGCCTGTGCTTAGCTCCGTTCCATTTATTTTTTTATCCTGAAAAACTCCCCAGTCCTTAACGATGACAAGCATACCCATAACATGATGCTATGATTGAAATTATGGAGAGTGGTACTTAGTAATGTGTTGTGTTGGATTTGCCCCAAACATAACACTTCACAAATTCACAAAAAGTGAATTGCTTTGCCACATTTTTGGAATATTTTTTATTTAGCACAGGCTTCCTTCTTTTCATTCTGTCAATTAGGTTAGTATTGTGGAGTAACTACAATGTTGTTGATCCATCCTCAGTTTTCTCCTATCACAGCCATTAAACTCTGTAACTGTTTTAAAGTCACCATTGGCCTCATGGTTTCCTTCCTCTCTGGCAACTGAGTTAGGAAGGACACCTGTATATTTGTAGTGACTGGGTGTATTGATAGACCATCCAAAGTGTAAACAATAAACACCATGCTCAAAGGGATATTCAATAACTGCACATTTTTTATTTTTTTACCCATCTACCAATAGGTTCCCTTCTTTGCGAGGCATTGGAAAAGCTCCCTTGTCTTTGTGGTTGAATCTGTGTAAGAAATGCACTGCTCGACTAGGGGGCCTTACAGATAATTGTATTTGTGGGGTACAGAGATGAGGTAGTCATTCAAAAATCATGTTAAACACTATTATTGCACACAGAGTCCTTGCAAATACTTATTGACTCAAGACATTTCAGCTTTTCATTTAAAAAATGTTGAGAGAAAAAAATTCCACTTTGATATTATGGGGTATTGTGTGAAGGCCAGTGACAACATCTAAATTTAATACATTTAGAATTCAGGCTGTAACACAACAAAATGTGGAAAAAGTAAAGGGGTGTGAATACTTTCTGAAGGCACTGTATCTCTATTATGTGTGGGAATACTTTGGAACAGATTTCCTAAATTAAAATCACTTGGAGCTGATTTTCTGGTGTTTTTACAGTTTATTTTTATTTTTATGTCCAACAATAAAAAATAAAAAATTGTTGGGGAACCCTGCCCAACAATGTACCTCAGGTTGGTGAGGTGACTCACCCACTCCCAGCAACGTGATTTTAGCTCCACTGTGTGGGTTTGTATGGCGATATCGGATGGCTCGCAACTCTTGTCTCCATTTACCAATGATTTGAATTGACGAAGTAAACAGTTTTGGTTTCTATGCTAGTTAATCAATATCTGGCGTTTCTGTTAGTATTTTGAGCCTGCAAAGCCTGTTATTGAATCTTTATATGGATGATTCATCAGTGTTTAGTAGTCACATGTACAGGGTTGCAGGAGTGATTGCAGGGTACAGTGAAAATCTTAGGATCCGAGCTCCAGCATGCAGGACTATGTGAAATAAAATAATGAAAATAGTAATAAAAAACAACAATAATATAAATAGAAAATAGTACTATAATAGCATTTGGAAAGTATTCAGACCCCTTGACTTTTTCCACATTTTGTTATGTTACAGCCTTAATCTAAAATGGATTACATTTATTTTTCCCTCATCAATCTACACACAATACTCCCTTATGACAAAGCAAAAACAGGTTATTAGAAATCTTAGCAAATGTAATAAAAAACTGAAATACCTTATTTACATAAGTATTCAGACCTTTTACTATGAGACTCTAAATTGAGCTCAGGTGCATCCTGTTTCCATTGATCATCCTTGAGATGTTTCTACAACTTGACTGGAGTCCACCTGTGGTAAATGCCATTGATTGGAAATTATTTGGAAAGGCACACACCTGTCTATATAAGGTCCCACAGTTGACAGTGCATGTCAGAGGAAAAACCAAGCTATGAGGTCGAAGGAATTGTCAATAGAGCTCCGAGACGACAGGATTGTGTCGAGTAACAGATCTGGGGAAGGGTACCAAAAAATTTCTGCAGCATTGAAGGTCCCCAAGAACACAGTGGCCTCCATTACTCTTAAATGGAATTAGTTTGGAACCACCAAGAATCTTCCTATAGCTGGCTGCCCGACCAATCTGAGCAATCAGGGGGGAGGGCCTTGGTCAGGGAGGTGACCAAGAACCAGATGGTCACTCTGACAGAGCTCCAGAGTTCCTCTGTGGATATGGGAGAACCTTCCAAAAGGACAACCATCTCTGCAGCACTCCACCAATCAGGCCTTTATGGTAGAGTGGCCAGACGGAAGCCACTCCTCAGTAAAAGGCATATGACAGCCAAAAGGCACCTAAAGGACTCTCAGACCATGAGAAACAAGATTCTCTGCTCTGATGAAACCAAGATTGAACTCTTTGGCCTGAATGCCAAGTGTCACGTCTGGAGGAAACCAGGCATCATCCCTACAGTGAATCATGGTGTTGGCAGCATCATGCTGTGGGGATGTTTTTCAGCGGCAGGGGCTGGGAGACTAGTCAGGATCGAGGGAAAGATGAACGGAGCAAAGTACAGAGAGATCCTGGACGAAAACCTGCTCCGGAGCGCGCAGGACCTCCGACTGGGGCGAAGGTTCACCTTCCAACAGGACAACAACCATATGCACACAGCCAAGACAACGCAGCAGTGGCTTCGGGTCTCTGGAGAGACCTGAAAATAGCTGTGCAGCGACACTCCCCATCCCACCTGACAGAGCTTGATAGGATCTGCAGAGAAGAATGGGAGAAACTCCTGAAATAGAGGTGTGCCAAGCTTGTAGTGTCATGCCCAAGAAGACTTGAGGCTATAATCGCTGCCAAAGGTGCTTCAACAAAGTACTGAGTAAAGGGTCTGAATACTTATGAAAATGTGATATTTCAGTTATTTAAATACATTTGCAAAAAATTCTAAACCAGTTTTTGCTTTGTCATTATGGGGTGTTGTGTGTAGATTGAGGGGGGAAAAAACAATTTATTCAATTTGAGAAAACTACCTTCTCCTCCCCTGCTACTCCCCCTATGCACATCCTCCCCACTCCCCCTATGGACATCCCCCAAATGGTCAGTTACCTTACCTGCTGCTCCCCCTGTGGACATTTCCCACCTCACCACCCCCCAATGAACTTTTACTCTTATAATAATAATAAACTCTTCCCCACCCCAACGACATTCATCACTGTTGCAGTTGATAATATGTACAGTGCATTTGGAAAGTATTCTGACCCATTGACTTTTTCCACATTTTGTTATGTTACAGCGCTATTCTAAAATTAATTAAATTGTTTTTTCCCCCTCAATCTACACACACTACCCCATAATGACAAAGCAAAAACAGGTATAGAATTATTTGCAAATGTATTTTTTATTTAAACATATCACCTGAGCTCAATTTAGAGTCTCATAGCGAAAGATCTGAATACTTATGTAAATAAGGTATTTTTTATTTTATTTTAAATTTGCTAAGATTTCTAATAACCTGTTTTTGCTTTGTCATTATGGGGTATTGTGTGTAGATTGATGAGGGGAAAAAAATGTAATCCATTTTAATACACTGCTCAAAAAAATACAGGGAACACTTAAACAACACAATGTAACTCCAAGTCAATCACACTTCTGTGAAATCAAACTGTCCACTTAGGAAGCAACACTGATTGACAATACATTTCACATGCTGTTGTGCAAATGGAATAGACAACAGGTGGAAATTATAGGCAATTAGCAAGACACCCCCCAATAAAGGACTGGTTTTGCAGGTGGTGATCACAGACCACTTCTCAGTTCCTATGCTTCCTGGCTGATGTTTTGGTCACTTTTGAATGCTGGCGGTGCTTTCACTCTAGTGGTAGCATGAGACGGAGTGTACAACCCACACAAGTGGCTCCGGTAGTGCAGCTCATCCAGGATGGCACATCATTGCGAACTGTGGCAAGAAGGTTTGCTGTGTCTGTCAGCGTAGTGTCCAGAGCATGGAGGCACTGCCAGGAGACAGGCCAGTACATCAGGAGACGTGGAGGAGGCCGTAGGAGGGCAACAACCCAGCAGCAGGACTGCTACCTCCGCCTTTGTGCAAGGAGGAGCAGGAGGAGCACTGCCAGAGCCCTGCAAAATGACTTCCAGCAGGCCACAAATGTGCATGTGTCTGCTCAAACGGTCAGAAACAGACTCCATGAGGGTGGTATGAGGGCCCGACGTCCACAGGTGGGGGTTGTGCTTACAGCCCAACACCGTGCAGGACGTTGGCATTTGCCAGAGAACACCAAGATTGGCAAATTCGCCACTGGCGCCCTGTGCTCTTCACAGATGAAAGCAGGTTCACACTGAGCACATGTGACAGACGTGACAGAGTCTGGAGACGCCGTGGAGAACGTTCTGCTGCCTGCAACATCCTCCAGCATGACCGGTTTGGCGGTGGGTCAGTCATGGTGTGGGGTGGCATTTCTTTGGGGGGCCGCACAGCCCTCCATGTGCTCGCCAGAGGTAGCCTGACTGCCATTAGGTACCGAGATGAGATCCTCAGACCCCTTGTGAGACCATATGCTGGTGCGGTTGGCCCTGGGTTCCTCCTAATGCAAGACAATGCTAGACCTCATGTGGCTGGAGTGTGTCAGCAGTTCCTGCAAGAGGAAGGCATTGATGCTATGGACTGGCCTGCCCGTTCCCCAGACCTGAATCCAATTGAGCACATCTGGGACATCATGTCTCGCTCCATCCACCAACGCCACGTTGCACCACAGACTGTCCAGGAGTTGGCGGATGCTTTAGTCCAGGTCTGGGAGGAGATCCCTCAGGAGACCATCCGCCACCTCATCAGGAGCATGCCCAGGCGTTGTAGGGAGGTCATACAGGCACGTGGAGGCCACACACACTACTGAGCCTCATTTTGACTTGTTTTAAGGACATTACATCAAATTAAAGTGTGGTTTTCCACTTTAATTTTGAGGGTGACTCCAAATCCAGACCTCCATGTGTTGATACATTTGATTTCCATTGATAATTTTTGTGTGATTTTGTTGTCAGCACATTCAACTATGTAAATAAAAAAGTATTTAATAAGATTATTTCACTCATTCAGATCTAGGATGTTTTTTTAGTGTTCCCTTTATTTTTTTTGAGCAGTGTATAAGGCTGTAACGTAACAAAATGTGGAAAAAGTCAAGGTGTCTGAATACTTGGATGTCCATAGGGGGAGTGGGGAGGATGTCCATAGGGGGAGTAGCAGGGGTGAGGGGGGAGCAGGTAGCTGGCTAGTGCTGTCTTCTGCAGCCTGATGGTCTGAGGGTAGAAACTATTGGCCAGTCTTTCAGTTTTTGCCATGATGCTCCTGTACTGCCTGCGTCTGAGTGATTGAAGCGGAGAGAACAGGGCATGGCTGGGGTGGCTGGAGTCCCTGATTATCTTCTTGGCCTTCCTGCGACACCTGGTGTTGTAGGTTTCCTGTAAGGCAGGCAGTGTGCACCCAATGGTGCTTTCGGCTGCACGTATCACCCTCTGAAGAGCCTTGCGGTCCGCGGCGGTGGAGTTGCCGAACCAGGCTGTGATGCAGCCCGACAGTATACTCACGATGGTGCTCCTGTAGAGCACTGGGAGTGCCGTTTGGGACAGGCCAAATTTCTTCAATATCCTGAGGTTGAAGAGTCACTGTCGTGCCTTTACTACGATGTCCGTTTGGTTAGACCATTTCAGCTTCTCTGAGATGTGTACGCCGAGAAATGTTGAAGTTGTTGACCGTCTCCACGGCAGCCCCATTGATGAGGATGGGGGCGTGTCCAGCCTGGGTCCTCCTGAAGTCCACAGTCAGCTCCTTTGTTTTGCTGGCTATGAGGGAGAGGTTGTTTACCTGGCACCACGTTGTCAGAGTGCCTACCTCCTCCCTGGAGGCGGTCTCGTCGTTGTTGGTAATCAGGCCTACTACTGTTGTGTCGTCAGCGAACTTGATGATGGAGTTGGAACTGTGTGAGGCCACGCAGTGGTGGGTATACAGGGAGTACAGGATGGGACTGAGGATTCACCCTTGTGGGGCCCCCGTGTTGAGAATCAGTGTCGCGGAGGTAATGTTGCCTACCTTCACCACCTGGGGGCGGCCCGTCAGGAAGTCCAGGACCCAGTTGCATAGGGAGGAGTTCAGACCCAGGGCCGTGAGCCATGTAATGAGCTTATAGGGCACTATGGTATTGACATGTGATCTGAAAAATTATTTATTTATTAATACTGATGTGTTATAGAACTCGAGCAGGGATGCCCTGAACTGAAGTCAATAGTTAAAACGTGTAAAATTAAAACAATTTTGAATTCATCTGACCTATGCATTTTCTAACAATAGCTCAACACTTATATTATGGAAAAAATGAATGAATGTAAATAATTTAAAAGCAATAATGATAACTTTGCCTCCTGATAAGAACTTCATTTCAGAACGCAAACACAGCAGATGTTCCCGGTTCCTCTTCTCTGTGAGCATAAGTTGTGAACTCAGTGTGGTGAGTATAGCTCTCCACTAAGCTCCACAGACAGACTGGGCTATGGGCCCACTCCGAAATGCTGCTCATATATAATTGATGTGGGTGGTGCCTTTAACAATGAACTGTAACAGCTGTTTGGGAAAGAGGAAGAGATGCGTTAACCGGTGTGTGTGTGTGTGTGTGTGGAGCTTCTCAGCAATGATTAAAAGCAGAGGGTCTGAAATACAATCGCAGTCAATGCAAATTATCTAGACCCCATCTTGATCTAGAAGTTCATGCCAAATGCAGACTGGCTGATATTCTAATGCACATATTTAGTGAGACATATTGCAAAGAAAAAGTTGTGCAATTACCAACAGTGTGGGATGTTGAAATTTGAATTCCTTGATATTAGAGTTAAGTTGAACATAAGTGTGTGCGTTGCTGCATAATTGAGTCCCTATCCTGAATCTTTATCTTCTAGAGCCGACAATAGGTTGGTTTTAAAAAAGTGCTTAGGTAGACTATTGGTTCTCTATATTATTAGTGATTGAACAATTTATAGGCTCACCTAGGTCTTCCTAATTTATGGTGACGTCTTATTATGAATCCCACTTTCTTGGCGGACTCTGCTGTTTTGACTAGCCCACTAGTACATCTGCAGCAGAAGGGGTCATTAGTGTGCGATGGTTAGGCATGCACATCAGGGTTTCCGTTTGGCGCTGGACAACGTGACGGCAAGATTTTTTAATTTACCGGACATCCATATGCATTGGGTGCGTAACGCATTAGGGCGTCCACCCACGGTGCTCAAAATCACATTAGGGCGTCCACCCACGGTGCTCAAAATCACATTTCGATTATTGTAATTCATCTTAACAGAATAGAAATTAGCCTTTAAAGTTGTAATAAAGTAGAATGATGTTCCTATACCAACATGACAGGTTTTTATTGAAAAGCAAAACATCCCTGCTGCAAATCTTGTATAGTATAATTTGCGAACGACCTGGCCTATAGGCTATTTGTATGAACATTTTAATTAATAAATAACGAAACACAGCTCTTTTCAAATACAATCTAGGCCTCTCAAATACAATCCAGGCTTAAAAAATAACAAAAAATGGCTGTCTACGAACACAGCCAGCCTGTCATGGCTTGAAGGGATCCAGCTTTTGTCAAATTAATGTCAGATTTGACTTTTCGTAGCAGGTTAGGACAATTTACACAGCAGATTTGGAGAATTAACCTAGCAAGTTAGGAAAATTAGGTTAAGGTTAGTTAAAGGTTTAGGGTTAGGATTCACTACACTGAACAAAAATATAAACGCAACATGTAAAGTGTTGGTCCCATGTTTCATGAGCTGAAATAAGAGATCCCAGAAATGGTCCATACGCACAAAAAGCTTATTACGCTCAAATGTTGTGCACAAATTTGTTTACATCCCTTTTAGTGAGCATTTTCCTTTGCCAAGATAATCCATCCACCTTACATTTACGTCATTTAGCAGACGCTCTTATCCAGAGCGACTTACAAATTGGTGCATTCACCCTATAGCCAGTGGGATAACCACTTTACAATAAAATTTTTTTTTTTTTTTTTTTTTTTTTGGGGGGGGGTAGAAGGATTACTTTATCCTATCCCAGGTATTCCTTAAAGAGGTGGGGTTTCAAATGTCTCCGGAAGGTGGTGAGTGACTCCGCTGTCCTGGCGTCGTGAGGGAGCTTGTTCCACCATTGGGGTGCCAGAGCAGCGAACAGTTTTGACTGGGCTGAGCGGGAACTATGCTTCCGCAGAGGAAGGGGAGCCAGCAGGCCAGAGGTGGATGAACGCAATGCCCTCGTTTGGGTGTAGGGACTGATCAGAGCCTGAAGGGTACGGAGGTGCCGTTCCCCTCACTGCTCCATAGGCAAGCACCATGGTCTTGTAACGGATGCGAGCTTCAACTGGAAGCCAGTGGAGTGTGCGGAGGAGGGGGGTGACGTGAGAGAACTTGGGAAGGTTGAACACCAGACGGGCTGCGGCATTCTGGATGAGTTGTAGGGGTTTAATGGCACAGGCAGGGAGCCCAGCCAACAGCGAGTTGCAGTAATCCAGACGGGAGATGACAAGTGCCTGGATTAGGACCTGTGCCGCTTCCTGTGTAAGGCAGGGTCGTACTCTCCGAATGTTGTAGAGCATGAACCTGCAGGATCGGGTCACCGCCTTGATGTTAGCGGAGAACGACAGGGTGTTGTCCAGGGTCACGCCAAGGCTCTTCGCACTCTGGGAGGAGGACACAACGGAGTTGTCAACCGTGATGGCGAGATCATGGAACGGGCAGTCCTTCCCCGGGAGGAAGAGCAGCTCCGTCTTGCCGGGGTTCAGCTTGAGGTGGTGATCCGTCATCCATACTGATATGTCTGCCAGACATGCAGAGATGCGATTCGCCACCTGGTTATCAGAAGGGGGAAAGGAGAAGATTAGTTGTGTATCGTCAGCGTAGCAATGATAGGAGAGGCCATGTGAGGATATGACAGAGCCAAGTGACTTGGTGTATAGGGAGAAAAGGAGAGGGCCTAGAACTGAGCCCTGGGGGACACCAGTGGTGAGAGCACGTGGTGCGGAGACAGCTTCTCGCCACGCCACTTGGTAAGAGCGACCGGTCAGGTAGGACGCAATCCAGGAGTGAGCCGCGCCGGAGATGCCCAGCTCGGAGAGGGTGGAGAGGAGGATCTGATGGTTCACAGTATCAAAGGCAGCAGACAGGTCTAGAAGAGCAGAGGAGAGAGAGTTAGCTTTAGCAGTGCGGAGAGCCTCCGTGACACAGAGAAGAGCAGTCTCAGTTGAATGACCAGTCCTGAAACCTGACTGGTTTGGATCAAGAAGGTCATTCTGAGAGAGATAGCAAGAGAGTTGGCTAAAGACGGCACGCTCAATAGTTTTGGAAAGAAAAGAAAGAAGGGATACTGGTCTGTAGTTGTTGACATCAGTGGGATCGAGTGTTGGTTTTTTTGAGAAGGGGTGCAACTCTCGCTCTCTTGAAGACGGAAGGGACATAGCCAGCGGTCAAGGATGAGTTGATCAGCGAGGTGAGGTAGGGGAGAAGGTCACCGGAGATGGTCTGGAGAAGAGAGGAGGGGATGGGGTCAAGCGGGCAGGTTGTTGGGCGGCCTGCAGTCACTAGTCGCAGGATTTTATCTGGAGAGAGAGGGAGAAAGAAGTCAAAGCATAGGGTAGGGCAGTGTGAGCAGGACCAGCAGTGTCATTAGACTTAACAAACGAGGATCGGATGTCGTCAACCTTCTTTTCAAAGTGGTTGACGAAGTCATCCACAGAGAGAGGGAGGAGGGGGATTCAGCAGTGAGGAGAATGTGGCAAAGAGCTTCCTAGGGTTAGAGGCAGATGCTTGGAATTTAGAGTGGTAGAAAGTGGCCTTAGCAGCAGAAACAGATGAAGAAAATGTAGAGAGGAGGGAGGAAAAGATGCCAGGTCGGCAGGGAGTTTAGTTTTCTTCCATTTCCGCTCAGCTGCCCGGAGCTCTGTTCTGTGAGCTCGCAATGAGTCATCAAGCCACGGAGCTGGAGGGGAGGACCGAGCCGGCCGGGAGGATAGGGGACACAGGGAGTCAAAGGATGCAGAAAGGGGAGGAGAGGAGGGTTGAGGAGGCAGAATCAGGAGATTGGAGGGAGAAGGATTGAGCAGAGGGAAGAGATGATAGGATGGAAGAGGAGAGAGTAGTGGGAGAGAGAGAGCGAAGGTTGCGGCGGCGCGTTACCATCTGTGTAGGGGCAGAGTGAGTAGTGTTGGAGGAGAGCGAGAGAGAAAAGGATACAAAGTAGTGGTCGGAGACATGGAGGGGAGTTGCAGTAAGATTAGTAGAAGAGCAACATCTAGTAAAGATGAAGTCAAGCGTATTGCCTGCCTTGTGAGTAGGGGGGGACGGTGAGAGGGTGAGGTCAAAAGACGAGAGGAGTGGAAAGAAGGAGGCAGAGAGAAATTAGTCAAATGTAGACGTAGGGAGGTTGAAATCCCCCAAAACTGTGAAGGGTGAGCCATCCTCAGGAAAGGAACTTATCAAGGCGTCAAGCTCATTGATGAACTCTCCAAGGGAACCTGGAGGGCGATAGATGACAAGGATATTAAGCTTAAATGGGCTAGTGACTGTGACAGCGTGGAATTCAAATGAGGAGATAGACAGATGGGTTAGGGGAAGAATTGAGAATGACCACTTGGGAGAGATGAGGATTCCTGTGCCACCACCCCTCTGACCAGATGCTCTCGGGGTATGCGAGAACACATGGTCAGACGAGGAGAGAGCAGTAGGAGTAGCAGTGTTTTCAGTGGTAATCCATGTTTCCGTCAGCGCCAGGAAGTCGAGGGACTGGAGGGTAGCATAGGCTGGGATGAAGTCATCCTTGTTGGCAGCAGAACGGCAGTTCCAGAGGCTGCCTGAGACCTGGAACTCCAGGTGTGTGGTGCGTGCAGGGACCACCAGGTTAGAGAGGCAGCAGCCACGCGGTGTGAGGTGTTTGTGTAGGCAGAGGCATAGTTGACAGGCTGTAGCAGATGGCTACAATAATGCAGAGGAGATCGGAATGAAATGAACTAAACATCTGGGAAAGGAGAGAGCAGGGCCTCCCTCACCAAAAAAATATAACTCTCCCAACTTCCACCTCAGAAACTATAATTGTTTCACTGAGCCACCCGAATAAAACTCTCCCAACTTCCACTTTAGAAATTAGAATTGTTGTAAACTACAGCGGTTCAATGTTTCAAGGAATAGACTCAACTTATTTTATTCAGCTAGCTAACTATGATGCCATAGCTAACTAGCATGCTAGCATCCAATAACACACAGTTTAGCACCAATACTTGGTTACAACAAACTACCAATAGTGTGTTAACACACTAAACAGATAATTCGTGTCCGTGTCTAGTTCTTACATAACGCAGCAATAATTAAACGTTGGCTAGCTAGCACAAATATATTGTATTTAGCTACTACAGTACAGCTAGCTGGTAGTGTTGGCTAGCTAGCAATGGCTGCTGTGTTGACTTTGTTTGAAAAACGGCGTCGCTGCGAACGAATGTAGCTGGCTAAAAGGATATTGTATTTAGTTGCTACCGTTGCTAATAGCTACTCGCCAGCTAGTTCAGGAGGTGAGTTAGCTAGCTAGCTTCGTGCTACACCCCGCACCGCCGAATACAAAAGTAACCTACAATAACTACATACAACAACTACCCACAACAGCCCACGATGCCTACCTATAATACCTAGTAATATACAGCCCACGATGCTTACCTATAATACCTAACTACAATCAAATGACAGGTGTGGTATATCAAGAAGCTGATTAAACAGCATGATCATTACACAGGTGCACCTTGTGCTGGGGCAATAAAAGAATGCTCTAAAGTGTGCAGTTTTGTCACACAACACAATGCCACAGATGTCTCAAGTTTTGAGGGAGTGTGTAATTGGCATGTTGACTGCAGGAATGTCCACCAGAGCTGTTGCCAGATAATTTAATGTTAATTTCTCTACCATAAGCAGCCTCCAACGTCGTTTTAGAGAATTTGACAGTACATCCCACCGGCCTCACAACCGCAGACCACATGTATGCTGTCGTGTGGTCGAGCGGTTTGCTGATGTTAACGTTCTGAACAAAGTGCCCCGTGGTGGTGGGGTTATGGTATGGGCAGGCATAAGCTACGGACAACAAACACAATTGCATTTTATCGATGGCAATTTGAATGCACAGAGATACCGTGACGAGATCCAGAGGCCCATTGTCGTGCCATTCATCCACCGCCATCACCTCATGTTTCAGCATGATAAAGCACGGCCCCCATGACACAAGGTTCTGTACACAATTCCTGGAAGCTGAAAATGTCCCAGTTCTTCCATGGCCTGCATACTCACCAGACATGTCACCCATTGAGCATTTTTGGGATGCTCTGGATCGACATGTACGACAGCGTGTTCCAGTTCCCGCCAATATCCAGCAACTTCGCACAGCCATTGAAGAGGAGTGGGACAACAGGCCACAATCGACAGACTCATCAACTCTATACGAAGGAGATGTGTAGCGCTGCATGAGGCAAATGGTGGTCACCAGACACTGACAGGTTTTCTGATCCATGACCCTACCTCTTTTTAAGGTATCCGTGACCAACAGATGTCTGTATTCCCAGTTGTGAAATCCATAGGTTAGGGCCTTATTTATTTATTTATTTATTAATTTATTTAATTTTACTGATTTCTTTATATGAACTGTAACTCAATAAAATCTTTGAAATTGTTGCATGTTGCGTTTTATTTTTGTTCAGTATAAAATGCAAAACAATTGAACTTTTGACGTTAATTTGACAAAAGCTGGATGCCTTCTAGCCATGATTGGGCCGGTCCTCCCCACTCCCCATTCCCGCTGCTATTCAGCACTTCAGCAGTGGAAAGAGGACAATCTAGGCGGCCACAAAATGAAGAAATTATAAAACTGATGTTGGACAATTAAATTGAAATTCGTTAAGGCTGGTTCATTGAGAGAAATCTTATTTTACAGTGTTCCTGTGAAATGAGGCCCGCGCCATGCATTTATGAAAGCACTTGTTTCCAAAACTTGAATTATATCTCACTCTTTTTACAGTTCTATTGGATGTTAATAAATGTTATGTTTATTGTAATTTGAACTATCGTGGGGACCTGACTCTTGTCATGTGTGATATACGTGGCTTATTGATAACAACTCTGTTTGCTACTATAGGCAGTTGGCTGCCTAGTGATTGTAACATTGTAATTCTTCTATGTGAATAGTTTGCAACAATGTTTTGTTTCCAAGTGCTACTGAATAAGATCAACTGAAATGCATCAATTGCACATTATACATATCATTACTCTAGTCTATCAATCCATTCCAAATCTTTATACTATACATGACGTAGAGGCAGCATATTTTGATCTTGCCTCTAATTTACTTGCGTGTGTGGCGGACCTTGGCCTGCTCAAAGTAAGCCGCAGCTGTTGGGTAGTCAATGCTGTCCGACAATTTTATTTATTGGCTTTTCATTTCTTTTATCGGCTAAAAGCCGACATTTACCGGCTAACGGAAACCCTGCCGGGACAATACCAGTAACACTCGCTAGTATCTTGGCAAGGAAAAAAACCACTAAGCGGATTTAACTTCTGTAGGAAAACAGCCCTAATGTTGTCATTGAGTCATTTTCCAAGCTATTAGCACACAATATTTTACATAAAGCAGGTTTTTAAAGGACCAAAGAGTTTGGTCTACTTAGTGTTTTCATTTTCACCACGGAAAAAATATTGCGATACCGGTATCGTCACAGACCTAGTTCACAAGCTAAGATTGCTTGAAATATTTTTACCCTTGGAGAGGGTGGTTACAAGCAGATTGCGTAAGTGTGGAACCTTGCCGATATCGTGGAACATTTTCACTCTCTCTTCTCTTGCTAAATTAATTGGTTGTTGGAACAGTGCGTTCACATCAAGACTCATGAAAAAGTGTAAAACCAATGTGTCCTCAGACTTGTAGAGCGGTGGGGGCATGGAGGAAGTGGGATAGCAAACTCCCAAGGCAGGGATTACATTGCCCATCCTCCGATGTAGTTATTTTCACCTATTAATGACATTTGGGATGGAAGAGGTGGCACAGCTCTCCACTGTTACAGCGGAAGTGACATTTTATTCCTGTGCCATTTCTATCACAAAGCTGGTACCAGACATACTTTTCATGCAGTGTTATAACCTTGTGTTTTCAGTGTAAATCTGTCTGGTACTTTTTGACCTTGCTTGCCTAGACTTATTTGTTCTGTGACACACATTGTCTGCTGTCTTTTGCAAATCCACCCCATATGCCTGCTGGGGGAGTAGAGATCACAAGCCAGCATCCTCAAAAAAACTAAACCGAATGGCCAGGAAGCTCCCATCATCTCCTCCCAGACCTGTCCTAGATTAGGAAACATAAGGGTGGGGGCACAAAAGTTGTTCTCCTCTCATCCCGACTTAGTTAGAGCTTTGCACCATTACTGGCAGAATATCCCGCCTGAGAGTGGCTGAAGGGGAAAGCTAATTTGTAGTGTGACACAAACTGCCAGATCATATTTGGAGAGAGGGCGAGGGAGCAAGAGGAAGCTGGCAGAGGAGGGGCATCCTCTGTCCTCAACGAAAATTAGATTTTAGGATCACTTTACACAAACCAGTCTGGGAGTTGAGTAATGAGAGTGGTTGAAATGGTATGGCCATGCTGGACGAGTGATGTCGATTTGATCGATGACAGTATATGGCACAAGAGTGCCTTTTTAAAAAACCCAGGTCAGCTATAATATTCACTAAGCCTAGAACAGTTTAAGAAAGAATGCCACAGTACCCGCACCTGACAAAGCCATCCATCCTATGGATGTTTGCCCCATCTCATCCCAGTGGCATATTACTCTGTTCTCTTAAAATGCAAATCACAGTATGTTGGCAGCAATGGCAGGAATCTGGGCCAATTTTATTGCTGAAAGGCTTTGAGGTTTAATTTCGCAGTAAATAAATGTATTAGTTTGGCATTTTGAATGTGAAGGCATATTGCATGACAATAAAAAGTATCCACTTATCCCACATTCTGTGTATGAGACAAATAAATACATCTTACGCAACATTTTGATTATTGTTGCTTTTGATTTTTGTTTGTCAGAAAAGCCAGCCATTTAATTTTAATTAGGCTACTTAACAATAAGGGAACATTTTAATAATGGTTTCTTGCTGCAGTAATATGGTTACTCCACTTACATTAATGTATTTTGCTGTTGTTGATATTGTTGTTAAAACATTTTCATGCTTGGACAGTCTAAGTCATGGGAATTGTACTGCTTTTTGGCAGTTGTTTTTGAAGTGGTTTTTAAATTTAGTCTACATTTTCTAACTTATACGGAGCCACTGGAGATAACATTTGTCTACACGGTTCCAGATTTCAGTTATCTGGAGGATAGTGAACTTTCTCAACATTTTAATTGACAACTGTGCTCAACTCTCTCAATTAAAGCAGGAAGCACCAATGACTCGGTCAATAAAAAAGTGGTCAGATGAAGCAGATGTTAAGCTACAGGACAGACTGGAATATGTTCTGGGATTCTTCTGATGGCATTGAGGAGTACACCACATCAGTCACTGGCTTCATCAATAAGTGCATCGATGATGTCATCCCCACAGTGACTGTACGTGCATACCCCAACCAGGAGCCATGGATTACAGGCAACATCCGCACTGAGCTAAAGGGTAGAGCTGCCGCTTTCACGGTGCAGGACTCTAACCCGAAAGCTTATAAGAAATCCCGCTAAGCCCTCCGACGAACCATCAAACATGCAAAGCGTCAGTACAGGACTAAGATCGAATCGTACTACACCGGCTCCGACGCTCATCGGATGTGGCAGGGCTTGCAAACTATTACAGACTACAAAGGGAAGCACAGCCACGAGCTGCCCAGTGACGCGAGCCTACCAGACAAGATAAATTACTTAAATGCTCGCTTCGAGGCAAGTAACACTGAAACATGCATGAGAGCATCAGCTGTTCCGGACGACTGTGTGATCACGCTCTCTGTAGCCGATGTGAGTAAGACCTTTAAACAAGGCCGCAGACAGATTACCAGGACGTGTACTCCGAGCATGCGCTCACCAACTGGCAAGTGTCTTCACTGACATTTTCAACCTCTTCAACCTCTCCCAACATGTTTCAAGCAGACCACCATAGTCCCTGTGCCCAAGAACACTAAGTTAACCTGCCTAAATGACTACCGACCTGTAGCACTCACGTCTGTAGCCATGAAGTGCTTTGAAAGGCTGGTCATGGCTCACATCCCTGAAACTCTAGGCCCACTCCAATTTGCATACCACCCCAACAGATCCACAGATGATGCAATCTCTATTGCGCTCCACACTACCCTTTCACACCTGGACAAAAGGAACACCTATGTGAGAATGCTATTCATTGATTACAGCTCAGCGTTCAACACCATAGTGCCCTCAAAGCTCATCACTAAGCTAAGGACCCTGGGACTAAACACCTCCCTCTGCAACTGGATCCTGGACTTCCCGACGGGCCGCCCCCAGGTGGTAAGGGTAGGTAACAACACATCCGCCACGCTGATCCGCAACACTGGGGCCCCTCAGGGGTGCGTGCTCAGTCTCCTCCTGTACTCCCTGTTCACCCATGACTGCATGGCCATTCACGACTTCAACACCATCATTTAAGTTTGCCGATGACACAACGGTGGTAGGCCTGATCACCGACAACAACGAGACAGCCTATAGGGAGGAGGGTCAGAGACTTGGCCGTGTGGTGCCAGGACAACAACTGCTCCCTCAACGTGATCAAGACAAAGGAGATGATTGTGAACTAAAAAGAAAAGGACCGAACCCATTTTGCATGGGTCCTCAGATCCTCAAAATGTTCTACAGCTGCACTATTGAGAGCATCCTGACTGGTTGCATCACTGCCTGGTATGGCAACTGCTCGGCCTCCGACCGCAAAGCACTACAGAGGGTAGTGCGTACGGCCCAGTACATCACTGGGGCCAAGCTTCCTGCCATCCAGGACCTCTATACCAGGCAGTGTCAGAGGAACTCCAACCACCCTACTCATAGACTGTTCTCTCTGCTACCGCATGGCAAGCGGTACCGGAGCGCCAAGTCTAGGTCCAAGAGGCTTCTAAACAGCTTCTACCCCCGAGCCATAAGACTCCTGAACATTTAATAAAATGGCTACCCAGACTATTTTCATTGCCCCCCTCCCTTTTACGCTGCTGCTACTCTCTGTTTATTATCTATGCATAGCCACTATAATAACTCTACCTACATGTACATATTACCTCAACTAACCCCACATTGACTCGGTACCGGTACCCCCTGTATATAGCCTCGCTATTGTTATTTTACTGCTGCTCTTTAATTATTTGTTACTTTTATTTCTTTTTTTAGGTATTCTTTCTTAAAACTGCATTGTTGGTTAAGGGCTTGTAAGTAAGCATTTCACTGTAAGGTCTACACCTGTTGTATTCAGCACATGTGACAAATATAATGTGATTTGATTTTTGATTTGATTCTCATACATTGCATACAGTGTACCCTATACAAGTGAAGTGTATTTGTTTGTTAAAGCACAAATGAACGTACACAAGTCGCTGCTTCACTAGGTATGTGTGGCATGCCCACTCTGTCCATTTAGCTGTGCTAGACGGATTGAGCTCATAAAGCTGTCACAGAGGAAAACACAGGGTCTGCCCCCAAGGCCCTGGCCCTACATTGCTACTACTTCACTGCTTTACTTAATTAAAATGGCCCAGCTTAAATCTTCCCTGCAAGCAGCTGTGATCACCCCTTGCTTGTATGGGCCATACACTATGCACGGTGTCTACCCCTCCCTCACCAGCCATCACCATGGTCCTCACTGGACCCAAGTAGACCCACTGGTATTGGTTCCATGACAGACATCCTTTGGCTAGGTTATTGGAAGGAGAGCTATGCTCCCTCAACCAAGGTGTAGGCAGGGGATAACCAGCTAGAGGAACTGGAGCATGGTCTGCTAGCAGCTAACTGATGATATCCCTCTACTGCCTACTGTATGTGACCCATTTGTTCGCTTTGACACAGCTTGCCATAAGGGTACCCTTTCTTTGTAAAAAAAAAAGGCAAACAAAAGTTTACTGCCCGACTTTTTACCTCTAACACTTTTATACTCCTATTGGGACACAGCTTTTAGAAAATACGTTTTTTTTGTTGAATGCCTAATACAGTATCAATTGCATGACATTGCCAATGCGCTTGTGGATAGTTTGCCCTCTAAAAATGGAATGCATTTTATTTAGTCATTACCAGTATTACTTCCCTTCTCCTTACAGTATCTCAACGCTAGGAGGGGAGTTATGTGTTAATATAGCCGCTGCGCTCAGCCTTCTTTGAGAAATGACTTAATCATGTTTTTGATCTCTCCTCTAGGGAGACAGGAAGGGATTATGCTGGGTGTTGGAATGTAACATTAAGATCAATGCCAAAATAAATAATCAATAGATTAAAAAAAAAAATTAAGAGTCATTTGCCTTTCTCAAGTCTAACTTTCGGTAAATATTTTTGAACAGACTGAAATTAGCATTTGTTTTCATAGCAATGCTGTTTATTGGAAGTGGGAACTATTCTATCTTTATTTTTTTATATATATATACAGGTGCAGCAGTCTGAGACATACATACTAGATATGTAAATTAGCAATATACTATGTCAATGCAGTGTAGACTAGCTTAGGACTTAGTTGAGTGTGTGAGTAATATTACCTGTTTTGTTAAAAAGCATTTATCCCCACTGTCTGAGAGCAACAACAAAAATGTGACTGAATGCTAATCTGTCAACCTTTCTTCTCCTTGCGTTCTCCCTCCAAGCTTCTGAGACATTCACCTGTTTACAAAGTGACCTCTTTGTATAGTTGATGTGCACCAGACATGTACACAGTAGGAGAAACTGAATGCTCACATCTGTCTGTCTCCTCTCCTCCTGCCACTGCAGCTTCTGTCAACGTGCTGGTGCAGAACTGCAAGATCTACAATGATGCCAGCTGTGACATCTCTGCAGACGGGCAGCTCCTGGCCGTGTTCATACCCAGCAGCCAGCGGGGCTTCCCAGACGAGGGCATCCTTGCTATCTACTCTCTGGCGCCTCACAACCTGGGAGAGATGCTCTACTCCAAGAGATTCGGTAAGTCATTGTCTCTCTAAAGCACGTGTCAAACTCATTCTATGGCGGGCCGAGTGTCTGCGGGTTTTCGCTCCTCCCTTGTAATTGATTGAAATTTAAAGGAAAAACCTAAACCCAGCAGACAGCAGGCCCTTCATGTAATGAGTTTGGCACAACTGCTCTAAAGTAACATGGTGGCCCATAATAGTCCATGAGCTAGGCCCCCAAATTTGGGCCATCAGGCTCACTTGGGCTGACAATGTGTCTCATAGTGATTTTTTTTAAGATCTGATTTTTTTGAAGATCTGTGTCCCTAGAGATATAACATGTGTGATAGCAGTGTAGCAATGGTAACTTTCTGTGTTATCACTCTTTATTTCATCCCTCCATCCCATTCTTTTTTCCCATAGGGATTTTACCCCATGACAGTCAGTATACAAGTTAATACCCTTCAATCATAGACAACTGTGAATCTAAGCTTTCCAATCAGAAGCATTTTCATGTCAGAATTACCTGTATAAATGGCTTTAAAAAGGAAACTTTGTTTGACAAGTGGTTTTAAAATGGCACCTGACCACACGACTGAACAGTAGTCCAGGTGCGACACAACTAGGGCCTGTAGGACCTGCCTTGTTGATAGTGCTGTTAAGAATGCAGAGCAGCACTTTATTATAGACACACTTCTCCCCATCCTAGCTGCTGTTGTATCAATATGTTTTGACCGTGACAGTTTACAATCCAGGGTTACTCCAAGCAATTTAGTCTACTGAACTTGCTCAATTTCCACATTATTCATTACAAGATTTAGTTGAGGTTTAGGGTTTAGTGAATGATTTGTCCCAAATACAATGCTTTTAGTTTTGAAATATTTATGACTAACTTATTCCTTGCCAGCCATTCTGAAACGAACTGCAGCTCTTTGTTAAGTGTTGCAGTCATTTCAGTCGCTGTAGTAGCTGACGTGTTGAGTCATCCGCATACATAGACACACTGGCTTTACTCAAAGCCAGTGGCATGTCGTTAGTAAAGATTCAAAAAAGTAAGGGGCCTAGACAGCTGCCCTGGGGAATTCCTGATTCTACCTGGATTTTGTTGGAGAATCTTCCATTAAAGAGGACCCTCTGTGTTCTGTTAGACAGGTAACTCTTTATCCACAATATAGCAGGGGGTGTAAAGCCATAACACATACATTTTTGCGGCAACAGACTATAATCGATAATGTCAAAAGCCGCACTGAAGTCTAACAAAACAGCCCCCATAATCTTTTTATCATCAATATTTTTTCAAAAAGCTTACTAAGGGTTGGTAACAGGCTGATTGGTCGGCTCTTTGAGCCATTTAAGGGGGCTTTACTATTCTTAGGTAGGGGAATAACTTTTGCTTCCCTCCAGGCCTGAGGGCACACACTTTCTAGTAGGCTTAAATTGAAGATATGGCAAATAGGAGTGGCAATATCGTCCGTTATTATCCTCAGTAATTTTCCATCCAAGTTGTCAGACCCCGGTGGCTTGTCATTGTTGATTGAAAATAAAACTTTTTTCACCTCTTCCACACTTATTTTACGGAAATCAAAATTACAATGCTTGTCTTTCATAATTTGGTCAGATATTCTTGGATGTGTAGTGTCAGCGTTTGTTGCTGGCATGTCATGCCTATGTTTGCTAATCTTGCCAATGAAAAAATCATTAAAGTAGTTGATAATATCAGTGGGTTTTGTGATGAATAAGCCATCTGATTCAATGAATGACGGATCGGAGTTTGCCTTTTTGCCCAAAATTTCATTTAAGGTGCTCCAAAGTTTTTTCTATAATTCTTTGTCAATTATAATAATATATAATAATATGCCATTTAGCAGACGCTTTTATCCAAAGCGACTTACAGTCATGCGTGCATACATTTTTGTGTATGGGTGGTCCCGGGGATCGAACCCACTACCTTGGCGTTACAAGCGCCGTGCTCTACCAGCTGAGCTACAGAGGACCACATTATCTTTGTTTCATAGTATAGTTTCTTCTTTTTATTCAGTTTAGTCACATGATTTCTCAATTTGTAGTACGTTTGCCAATTGGTTGTACAGCCATACCTATTTGCCATCTCTTTTGCCTCATCCCTCTCAACCATAAAATGTTTATTCCTCATCAATCCAGGGGGATTTAACCGTTTTTAGTCATTTTCTTAATGGGTGCATGCTTATTAGTAACTGGGATAAGCAATTTCATAAATGTGTCAAGTGCAGCGTCTGGTTGCTCGTCATTACAAACCACGGACCAACAAATATTCTTCACATCAACAACATAGGAATCACTACAAAACCTATTGTATGACCTCTTATACACAATATTAGGCCCAGCCTTTGGAACTTTGGTTTTCCTAGATATGGCTACTATATTGTGATCAATACATGTTGATGATTTCATTCCTGTACTATTTGTAACTAGCCTGGTAGGTTGATTTGATAACCTGAACCAGGTTGCAGGCACTAGTTAAAGTTTGAAGCTTTCTCTTGAGTGGGCAGACCGATGAAAGCCAGTCAATATTTAAATCACCCAGAAAGTTACCTTTCTATTGATATCACATATATTATCAAGCATTTCACACGTTATCCAGATACTGACTGTTAGCACTTGGTGGTCTATAGCAGCTTCCCACCAGAATGGGCTTTAGGTGAGGCAGATTAACCTGTAGCCATATTACTTCAACAGTATTTAATATGAGATCCTCTCTAAGCTTTACAGGAATGTGGTTCTGAATATAGACCTCATCACCACCCCTGTTGGCATTTGTCTTTTCTGTAAATGTTATAACCTTGTATTGCTACCACTGTATCATCAAAGGTATTTTCTAAGTGAGTTTCAGAGATTGTCAGAATATGAATGTCATCTGTTATTGATTTTCATGAACCTTGCTTCTTAAGCTACATATGTTAACGTGGGTTATTTTGTAACACTTTTCTGGGAGGCTTAAGTATTTTTCTTGCTTTACTGGGAAGCTTGGCAAAGGTAGACATACTCTGGTTATTTTTATTAGTGCAGGCTGAGCTGCACACGGTGGACTTCCTGTTAGGGCACACCACCTCAGTGCTAACAGTATTACTCGGTTTCATAGGCATATGATTACTGCATACAATAGCTGTAGGATCAACCAACTTTGAAAGCATCCATGACTATTCACATGTACATGTCCATTTTACATTTTTGAAGATGAAATATTGCAATTATTGATCATAACATCTTCAGAAATCAGTGATTCAAACAGCTTTTTGGGCACCTTCTTACCACAATTATGTGAATAATTTAACATCTGGCCCATGTGGTTGTGTACTCTACATAACTATGAAAATATTTGGACATACTACAATTGTATTTCATACAGGTATGGTCATATGAAATCGTGCAATAACACCCCATTGAGTTGTTTGGCACCATATTGGAAAAAGGCTTCTGTGGGGCTAATGTGTGAATTCTGTGAAGGCCCTGTATCTACAAATCTTCTAGCTATGTGTGTGCAATTTGGTGCCTCTTTCACCAAAGTTACAATCCAAAAACATAGCTGCCCCATTACATTGAATTCTTTGGCTAAGCTTCCAACATTCCATGACCTACTTGTCAAACTAATTTTTAAATGTATTAGGATTTCCTTTTTAAAGCCATTTGTACAGGTCATTCTCATACAGTGCCTTCAGAAAGTATTCACACCCTTTTGACTTTTTCCACATTTTGTTGTGTTACAGCCTGAATTTAAAATGGATTAATTAAAAATGAAAAGCGGAAATGTCAATAGGTATTCAACCCCTTTGTTATGCAAGCCTGCATTATTCAGACCCGTTGACGTTACAGCCTTATTCTAAAATTGATTACATTTCCCCTCCTCAATCTATACACAATACCCCATAATGACAAAGCAAAAGCAGGTTTTTATGAATTTTTGCAAATGTATTAAACATAAAAACAGATAGTATTCAGACCCTTTGCTATGAGACTCGAAATTGAGCTCAGGTGCATCCTGTTTTCATTGATCATCCTATATGTTTCTACAACTTGATTGGAGTCCACCTGTGGTACATTCAATTGATTTGACATGATTTGGAAAGGCACACACCTGTCTATATAAGGTCCCAGAGTTGACAGTGCATGTCAGAGCAAAAACCAAGCCATGAGGTTGAATGAATTGTCCGTAGAGCTCCGAGACAGGATTGTGTCAAGGCACAGATATGGGGAAGAGTACTAAAAAATGTCTGCAGCATTGAAGGTCGCCAAGAACACAGTGGCCTCCATCATTCTTAAATGGAAGAAGTTTGGAACCACCAAGACTCTTCCTAGAGCTGGCCACCCGGCCAAACTGAGCAAATGGGGGAGAAGGGCCTTGGTCAGGAAGGTGACCAAGAGCCCAATGGTCACTCTGACAGAGCTCCAGAGTTCCTCTGTGGAGATGGGAGAACCTTCCAGAAGAACAACCATCTCTGCAGCACTCCACCAAACAGCCCTTTATGGTAGAGTGGTTAGACGGAAGCCACTCCTCAGTAAAAGGCACATGCCAGCCCGCTTGGAGTTTGCCAAATGGCACCTAAAGCACTCTCAGACCATGAGAAACAAGATTCTCTGGTATGATGAAACCAAGGTTGAACTCTTTGGCCTGAATGCCAAGCGTCACGTCTGGGGGAAACCTGGCACCATTCCTACGGTGAAGCATGGTGGTGGCAGAATCATGCTGTGGGGATGTTTTTCAGCGGCAGTTACTGGGAGACTAGTCAGGATCGAGGCAAAGATGAACGGAGCAAAGTACATGATGATAATCTGCTCCATAGCCTCATGACCTCAGACTGGGGCGAAGGTTCACCTTCCAACAGGACAAAGACCCTAAGCGCACAGCCAAGACAAAACCAGTTTTTGCGTTGTCATTATGGGGTATTGTGTGTAGATTGATGAGGGAATACAATTATTTAATCCATTTTAGAATAAGGATGTAATGTAACAAAATTTGGAAAAAGTAAAGGGGTCTGAATACTTTCTGAATACACTGTAAATCAATTCAGGAGTAAGAATGTGCTTAGCAAATAACAAGTTGCATGGACTCACTCTGTGGGCAATAATAGTGTTTAACATACAATTATCTGTAAGTTCCCTCATTCGAGCAGTGAATTTCAAACACAGATTCAACCACAAAGACCAGGGAGGTTTTCCAATGCCTCGCAAAGAAGAGCACCTATTGATATATAAAAGCAGACATATCCCTTTGAGCATGGTGAAGTTATTAATTACACTTTGGATGTTGTATCAATACACCCAGTCACTACAAAGATACAGGCGTCCTTCCTAACTCCGTTGTTGGAGAGGAAAGAAACCGCTCAGAGATTTCACCATGAGGCCAATGGTGACTTTAAAACAGTTACAGTTTAATGGCTCTGATAGGAGAAACCAGAGAATGGATCAACAACATTGCAATTGCTCCACAATACTAACTTAATTGACGGAGTGAAAATAAGGAAGCCTGTACAGATGAAACATATTCCAAAACATGCATCCTGTTTGCAATAAGGCACTAAAGAAAAACTTGGCAAAGAAATTAACTTTATGTCCTGAATTCAAAGCGTTATGTTTGGGGCAAATACAACACATCACTGAGTACCACTCTTCATATTTTCAAGCATGGTGGTGGCTGCATCATGTTATGGATATGCTTGTCATCAGCAAGGACTGGGGAGTTTTTTTAGGATCAAAAGAAACGGAATAGAGGTAAGCACAGGAAAAATCCTAGAGGAAAACCTGGTTCAGTCTGCTTTCCAACAGACACTGGGAAACAAATGTATCTTTCAGCAGGACCATAACCTAAAACACAAGGCCAAATATATACTGGAGTTGCTTACCAAGACGACATTGAATGTTCCTGAGTGGCCTAGTTACAGTTTTGGCTTAAATTGGCTTGAAAATCTATGGCAAGACTTGAAAATGGCTGTCTAGCAATGATCAACAACCAACTTGACAGAGCTTGAAGAATTTTTAAAAGAATGTGTAAATATTGTACAATCCAGGTGTGCAAAGCTCTTAGAGACTTACCCAGAAAGATTCAATCAATCAATCAAATGTATTTATAAAGCCCTTTTTACATCAGCAGATGTCACAAAGTGATATACAGAAACCCAGCCTAAAACCCCAAACAACAAGCAATGCAGATGTAGAAGCTGTATTCGCTGCGAAAGGGGATTCTAACATGTATTGACTCAGGGGTGTGAATACTTATGTAAATTAGATTTCGGTCTTTAATTTTCAATAAATATGCAAACATTTTGTGTAGATTGGAGGGAAAAAAATATTTTAATCTATTTTGAATTCAGGCTGTAACACAACAAAAATTTGGAAATTCAAGGGCTATCAATACTTTCTGAAGGCACTGTATGTACCCTAGAGATCAAAGGTATTTTGACCTGAACATTCAAAAATGTTTCTGACGGAAGGCTGTGAATCTAAGCTTTCCAATGATAAATGATTAAAGGGTATAAGTGAGCAATAACTTGTTGTATACTGCCATTGTTTGTCATAGGGAAAAATTATGGGATGGAGGGATGAAAGAGTTATAACACACAAAGCTCCCATTGCTGCACTGCTCTCACACTTTTTCCAACCGTAGGGACATAGACCTTCAAAAAAAATCACTATGCGACATTGTCAATCAAAGTGAACCCGACCGACCCCCCCCCCCTCCCCCGGCACATGGACTTTAAGGAGCGCTTTGAAATATATGTTCTGTGCTGTCATTCAGTGGTGTCAATACAATCTTAGAGATTAAATCTTTAAAGTCCCTTTTCAGCAGTATTGTTTTAGTATATTAATTAAGGTGTATTAAGCATGAAGATTGATAAAGGTAAATTAAAGCTTTAGATAGGCAACACTTTTTTGGTGTTAAGTAGATATGGGAATGTGGGAGGCCTACTTAATTAGCTTAGTCATAAATGGAAAATGAATTGTGTAGAGCAAGTCTGGTCCCAAAGTATCTGTAACTACAGTAATTTATAGTTTGTACTACTCTCGTGAGCAGTACAAACACTTACCAGTCCTTAAGACTAGGCAATAGCTTAATCAAGTACACAAATATACCTTTTTAGATTTTTAGCAGGTGCAGGCTGCATTCAACAGAGAGGGACTCACCATTTTGGATATACAGTGGGGGAAAAAAGTATTTAGTCAGCCACCAATTGTGCAAGTTCTCCCACTTAAAAAGATGAGAGAGGCTTGTAATTTTCATCATAGGTACACATCAACTATGACAGACAAAATGAGGAAAGAAATTCCAGAAAATCACATTGTAGGATTTTTTATGAATTATTTGCAAATTATGGTGGAAAATATGTATTTGGTCAATAACAAAAGTTTCTCAATACTTTGTTATATACCCTTTGTTGGCAATTACACAGGTCAAACGTTTTCTGTAAGTCTGCACAAGGTTTTCACACACTGTTGCTGGTATTTTGGCCCATTCTTCCATGCAGATCTCCTCTAGAGCAGTGATGTTTTGGGGCTGTCGCTGGGCAACACGGACTTTCAACTCCCTCCAAAGATTTTCTATGGGGTTGAGATCTGGAGACTGGCTAGGCCACTCCAGGACCTTGAAATGCTTCTTACGAAGCCACTCCTTCGTTGCCCGGGCGGTGTGTTTGGGATCATTGTCATGCTGAAAGACCCAGCCACGTTTCATCTTCAATGCCCTTGCTGATGGAAGGAGGTTTTCACTCAAAATCTCACGATACATGGCCCCATTCATTCTTTCCTTTACACGGATCAGTCGTCCTGGTCCCTTTGCAGAAAAACAGCCCCAAAGCATGATGTTTCCACCCCCATGCTTCACAGTAGGAATGGTGTTCTTTGGATGCAACTCAGCATTCTTTGTCCTCCAAACACGACGAGTTGAGTTTTTACCAAAAAGTTCTATTTTGGTTTCATCTGACCATATGACATTCTCCCAATCATCTTCTGGATCATCCAAATGCACTCTAGCAAACTTCAGACGGGCCTGGACATGTACTGGCTTAAGCAGGGGGACACGTCTGGCACTGCAGGATTTGAGTCCCTGGCGGCGTAGTGTGTTACTGATGGTAGGCTTTGTTACTTTGGTCCCAGCTCTCTGCAGGTCATTCACTAGGTCCCCCCGTGTGGTTCTGGGATTTTTGCTCACCGTTCTTGTGATCATTTTGACCCCACGGGGTGAGATCTTGCGTGGAGCCCCAGATCGAGGGAGATTATCAGTGGTCTTGTATGTCTTCCATTTCCTAATAATTGCTCCCACAGTTGATTTCTTCAAACCAAGCTGCTTACCTATTGCAGATTCAGTCTTCCCAGCCTGGTGCAGGTCTACAATTTTGTTTCTGGTGTCCTTTGACAGCTCTTTGGTCTTGGCCATAGTGGAGTTTGGAGTGTGACTGTTTGAGGTTGTGGACAGGTGTCTTTTATACTGATAACAAGTTCAAACAGGTGCCATTAATACAGGTAACGAGTGGAGGACAGAGGAGCCTCTTAAAGAAGAAGTTACAGGTCTGTGAGAGCCAGAAATCTTGCTTGTTTGTAGGTGACCAAATACTTATTTTCCACCATAATTTGCAAATCAATTCATAAAAAAATCCTACAATGTGATTTTCTGGAGGAAAAAAATCTCAATTTGTCTGTCATAGTTGACGTGTACCTATGATGAAAATTACAGGCCTCTCTCATCTTTTTAAGTGGGAGAACTTGCACAATTGGTGGCTGACTAAATACTTTTTTTCCCCACTGTACTCCAGATTCCTAACTGGATAATAGTATCGGTTTCCAAATGGTTGCCTTTAATGAGTGAGTTTGTTTTACTGTATGTTTCTCAAGTGGGAACAAACATTCAACTGTCGTCAAAAACCATTTAAAACTATGAATTAAGAAATACTTCACCGGTTTGTTAAGAAATCAAACTGACTTGCATTAGCCTGCTTGTACAGTAGCATGCATCAATCTAAGGCATCAGAGAAGGCAGGACATTTTAATTTAATGGTTCCTGTTGTCTGTTATTTATAGCTGCTGTGTCAATAAGCATTCATAATGCAATCCCAATGATCTATAAAGCAATTTACAGTATGGAGTGTTTTTAGGCCCTCAAGTAAAACCATGACAGAAGGTGTTCAATATTTGCTTTCTGTTTAAATGCCAAGCACATCCATGCTCAACATAAAGTAGCCTAACCATCTCTTCTTTGTCTAGGTCCTAATGCCATCTCTGTCAGCCTGTCCCCGATGGGCCACTACGTGATGGTGGGCTTGGCCTCCCGCAGGATCCTTCTCCATCACACCACCGACCACATTGTAGCGCAAGTGTTCCGCCTGCAACAGCCCCATGGTGGAGAGACTTCCATGAGGGTGAGTTTGGCCAACGTTAACCACGAACAACAAAGTATTATGCCATTTTTATTTCTGCTTTCGTCAAAGCATTTATTTGCATTGAACTTGAGAATGCCAGCAAGAACCTAGACCCAAATCATCTGTAAGCATCCGCTGGGTGACAGTAACAAAATGAAACCTCCCACATCTGGAGGTAAAGGAGATTGTAAATGATGAACCTCTTCTGGCTGGCAAAGAGTACGACTCTTTATAAATAGCTACATTAACTCCATAATTATTGGGGGATGAACAATAGATTTCCCTCCCCCCATTATCTCTAAGCAACTGAGGAGGAACGTGAGACACAGATATTACAATTCAGTAGCTCAATAATACCCTCGCAGCTCCAGCCCTCTCACAATGGCCAGCCAGATTAGCAACTCCAAACAAACCAAGGCTGGCAGAGCCTCCATTAACTCTACTTTAACTGGATTCTGAAGGTACCAAACATCTTTATTGATCTGCTTTAGAATGTATTTGCTCCAACAAGATGGGCATAGAAAGTGGGCTTACAATCAATGAGAGGATTTTCAAATGCCGCCATGTGCTGGCTCTAGCCTTTTATATCCCAGCAGTGCAAATGTGCTAGTGTAATGGAGAAACCTCTCTGACAGAGGATGCTAGACCCCAAGTAGAATTATGGGTATGCAGATCTCGTTTAATCTTTCATCTACCCCTGGAGCTCTCATGGCCCTTTGGCAGACCACAGTACAGTGTGTTCCCTTTCCTCTTTCAGATGAACTTGTCTGCTGATACAGTCTTGATGATCTTTGAGCACTGTGAAACAGCACTATGAAACATTTCATTCTCCCTTTTGAATTAGTTTTTTTAAGAGAATAAATTTTTTTATAATCATGATTACCGTTTAGAGAATGTACCACACCGTTTACACAATTTCACAATGTGCCACACTTAAATAGTAGTGAAGAGTCTTTGAAAGTGTTCTGTGTTTGGTGGCTCAGTATGTGACTCTGTTTTAGCTGTACATGTATCAGAATGTAGCAGGGGTTGTGGGAGGTGGTGTGTGAAGGATGAGGGGTAAAGTGTTTATGATTCAGGGCTTAGAGCCGGGGGTCCGTCTGTGACATCCCGGTGACCCAGAACACAGCCCAGTGTCCCATGGCCACCTCAGAGCCAGCCCTCAGAGGGCCTGATGGAAGCAGGACCCACTGCCTGGGCAGCCTCTGATGACTTGGCTGGGTAAACAACACCAGGGTGCCACTTTGATGTTGTCTTTCTGTCTCTCCCTCTGCCTCTTGCTGTTTGTGTGACTGTTTTCAGTCCCTCCCCATTTTTGAAGATGCCATGTAGCCCTGGCAACTAGGCTATATGATAATTGAGATGACATTTTTACTTTTCGGGTGGGGGGGCACCAGTAACTCTTCTAACTCCAAACTTCTCACATTGCCAGTGGTGAAATAAGTTTTCTAATTGAACATGGTCTGAAGAGAGTCGTAATTAGCCAAATCGAATTGAACAAATTGTGAATGTTATTTTTGTTTTTAAAGCTGCCACATGGTGCATAAAATCTCATCTCTGATTTGGCGTGAAACTAAGAGGCGTTTTGCGCAAAGTGTTTTGTCTCACGTTAATAACTAGTTTTTTGTTCCTATCAAAATGGAAATGATGACTCTTACACATCATAGCAAAAGGGGAATGTGTTATATATGTTCTGAATTTGTAAGTTGAACATTTTGCATTCTGTGCAAGCACATCTGACACACCGCTCAAGTTATGGCAGCGTAGACAGTCCGAGGCTCTCTGAGCTGCCAGTTCTGACAGCTCTTATGCAGATCCCCAATTTTGCTGTCTTGCTCCTACGTTTGGAGATGAATTAAACAGCTTTTTCCCCCTCTCCTTTGTTCTTGAAAAAGTTATTTCTCCCTACTTTGTCTCAGAGTGGTGTAAACTGTATGCAGACGTAGACAGACAGGCATATGTGGTCATCCATCTTCGCTTCACAGGGTACGAGGAAGTAGTATTCGTGTCAGTCACCTGATATGGTTGTCATAGCAGCAGTTTTGGCTAGTCATATTGAGAAGTGGCATGACAAGCCCAGGTGAATGCTCTTAAATGGGCACTCCAACAACGTCTCTCCTTAACTTGATTCATTGAGGGAACTACCAGGTGTTAAGACAGGAAACAGCTCTATACTTTCTGACAAGGCAGACTCAGCAACACTAATCAGCACTTCAACAGATAGACTAAAGTTCTAACATTGTTCTGCTATTCCCACACTAGTAACGGATTATGTCTCAGGTTCTGAATCATCGGGTTAATTGATAACCAATATATTAACATGAAATTAAGGCTAATCTAATGTGAAGGGTAAAGCTCATTAGAAGACGGCGCTAATGCAGTATAATTCTACAATATTTTGAAATATTTGTTGTTTGTTTTGGTTGTATCATACTGGGACAATATGTTGGTACTCTTTGCTGTGGCTGTAATTGATTTATTTCATTTATGTCCCCATTCCCTCCAGAGAATGTTTGATGTGGTGTACCCCATGGCCGCTGATCAGCGGAGACATGTCAGCATCAACTCGGCCCGCTGGCTCCCAGAACCTGGCCTGGGGCTTGCCTATGGTACCAACAAGGGAGACCTAGTCATCTGCAGACCTGTGTAAGTCTGCACTACGCACTCTTTATATCTCTGTTTCTCTCATTCTTGCCTTCCCTCTCGCACAGTGCAATCTGCCCCTGGCTTAGAGAACTACCTCTTCTCTCACTACCACAGTGTTTTTAAATCAGGAGTGGCCTGTGGCTAGATTTCTCCCTAAGCATCTTTCTCTATATGTCATGTCTTTGTTTTACGTTTGTACGAATGAAAGCCAATTAGTGCATTTTCTATCCCCACTTTAGATAAATATCTGTTTCTGCTGCTGTTGAGGACAAGAATCCCCTCATTTGTGTGGTTACGTAATGGCCCTTAGAGTCCCAGTGCTCATGGCTTTAAAGCCTTTGACATTCGGGAAGGCAGGCAGCAGTTCCCACCCACCCACGGCAGGCAGGGCAGGGAGAGTTGGATCGATGGAGCGCCCACTGACTTAGTCAAGTCAGAGGAGCTTGTTCTCATTCACTCTTCAAAATGTTTCTCAGTTATGTTTTTCTCCGTTATGTCTGGCTGTCTGAAATAAATTGAGGGAAGGATGATTTGTTCTCCCTAGCCCCCGAGCCTGCATTGTTACTTCCGGGAACAAAAACTATAGCCTAGATCTCATCCAACAGCAGTAAAATGTGCATTATGACCAAACAGGATTTTCTACACGTACAAATTACAAACCTTATTAACAAACCAACAGTTTACTGACAGCGATAGTTAAGTCCAGACAAATAATGTTCTGCGATTTTTAAGAGGAAAATGTGGGAATTATATCTAAAACGTCCCTAAAGACAATTAATCAACAGCAAAATTGTCTCTAATTTGTCAATAATTTGAATGATCCAACCATAATCTTACCTTTACCCAGAGAATATCACTGTACATCCAAGAGAGACTTAAAACTGCATCTATATCGTGAAGCCCTAATTGTGGTCTGTAAAATACAGTAATAGCATTCCTACACACGCAGAGCACCACAGGTGTATAATAATCAAGCAAGCATCACAAGAGGAAGAACACACTGTACTCCCCATGGACATACTGCCTCACTCACAGGCACACACACAGTACAGTACACCACTGCAGCATAGACTCCACATCCCTATTGGGGAAAGCCTATTATGTCCCTGTGTGTTTACTAATGGTAGAAACAGTTGTGCTGCAATCAGTGGCTCATCTCCTACTACACTGTTGAGCAGGAATCATTTAAAGAGGGGAATAATGACTAGAACCCCAGGATGTGGATGTGTTTCTATTCTCTGGTCTGTTTTAATTGCCTGTGTTGTGTCAATTATATGACCAAACATGTCTAAGGGGTCTATAGGCAGGACCTCGTATATGGCCAGACCTCGTATAGCAGCACTACCAACAGCAACGATGCACACGTCTTCTTCTCTACTGAGAAAGCTGCATTTGAAGCTGCGTTTTTATATCTGGCATTTCTCATACGTGTTGGCAGTCTGAAGCAGCGTTTTCTGATTTGCCCACAGGCAGGCTTTTCAGATGAAGGGTCAGTTTCCTCGCTCTCTACGTATTGACGAGAACCCTGAAATCTTCTTCAATCAATTATTTGTTTTTCTTTTCCTACAAGCATTATATTTAATTTTCTGCTTGGATGAAAAACTATTTAAGGCTGCTTGTTTAACTGGAAGAAATGTACTTTTTCATCCACATTTAATCCAAAACAGCCGATTTGATGGTGGCTCACTGCGTTCAGTTTGACATGAATCAGAGCAAACAATGATCATCAGCCCTTTTGAGTGATCAACTGTTTAGGGGATTAGTAATTCAATCAACCCTATTTGTTTCAACTACAGTATACAGGTTTGTACTGATAGCCACCTTTTTACCTTGACCAAATGCCAGTCTAGCAGAGTTCTGTTGGTCATTGTGTGGTCAGAGTGACCTCTTTAGCAACAGAAGGCACTGGAACCAGTTGGGTAGAGGCCAACCATCCTGGAAAGCCTAATCTATCAGCCTGTCAAACTAAGCTGTTACACATACGTCTCACCATCTCTGTGGCTGTCTGATTTCTCAGTTTATTGGTCATCCCTCTCCAAAATATCTCACATTCCATTGTCTTCCATTGTCCTAGATTTGGGGGATTTGGGTAGCACTTTGTATTTACTGCCCAATTTCGCTGGCAGATGTAGGTGGTTGTTTAGATTTTTCAGCCCCATAATTCAATTTTGCATGCCTGGCTGTTGTAGCCTTTCTGTTTTATTATATAGAATAACAGCATGAAAAATAATGCAATGTGACTTTTTATATCAAGCATGCTGTGCTCTAAGCAGCTTTGCTCCGGAGCAGGGACGTGTTGTTGCTGATGAAACTGAAATGAGATCAGGACAGAGAGAGATAGTGGCCTTGTTTGGGAAATAGTCTCATAAAGAAGAACTTTCCCCCTCTTGGTCCTAACGCTGTCGATATTATTCCTCCATCTTTATATTTCTCCTGAAAGTTTGACCCTACTCCCACCGTGTGTTCTGTTCTTGGCAGCTTTTCTTGGATTGTATACTTGAACTTCCTTTCAGATTCACAGCTAGTGTGCTGGAGGTCTAAAATGTAAGCTTTTCACGGGCCAAATACTCTAATGGTACAGGTAGGAATTCCTTGCTAGTTAGTACAGGGTCTATGTCAGGTTAACCGCAGACTTTGATTGGTTATCCGACTGGAACCAGGCTTTCACATGTACAGGTACCTGAGGAAATCTATCCTCAAATTGATTATCCCACTCCTGCTTCTCACTTTACACAGTGGCCTTCTTACATTTTGAAGCAGAACATGTAGGGACTTGTAAACCCAGATGCACACTCATGATATCCAGCACCTGCTGTCTATAGTACTGTATGTGTATGATCATCACACACATCATATCCCATAAAAGCCTCTAACTGTCATGAGAGCGAGCAGTGGAGCGGTTCTGTGCCCGCCGGATATTGGAACAGCTGGAGGAGAACAGGCCAGTCACCCAGAGACTTCTGGGTAAAGGAGCCCTGAGGAAGAGCTCTCATTATCCCTTTTATGGAGGTATTTTAAGAGCATTGGCAAAACAGTTGAGGCTTCAGCTCTGGCTCATTGTAGTCCTAAACATCTCTGTCCAAACGGTCTCTATTCCAGTTCTTAGAGTGTTGCTCTGAGTGTTTTAAAGGAGTTTCTAGCAAAACTGCACTCACTACAGCTGGACATAGTACTAATGAACCTCATCTGCTACATATTATCCAAGACAATGATGAATAGGCAAACAGTGCCAATATCCAATTACTGGCTCAGACACGTTTGAGTTGGGCCTGTCCAAACTAATGTAAAAATAACTTATGCATAACTTATGCATGTGTCTAATGTTAAATAATCCTGGTGATATTTGCAGAGCTCAATTATATCTTAAGATCACCCCACCCACAAATATGCACACAAACACACATTCGGTTTGAGAGGCTGGAGCAGAGGGCAGCCGCAGTGCAGTGCCCGATGAGCAGTTTAGGGGGTTTAAGTTCCTTGCTCAAGGGAACATCAGCAGTAGGTGGCACCTGAGATATTGATGCCAGCAACCCTCCGGTTGCAAGGCTCACTTCCTGCCATCAGCCACGCTGAAGAAGTATCAGTGTCGGATTCATGCAAATGAGAGAAGACATGGATTGTCTTCCTCCTTTGGGGATTTGAGCAGGTCTCTTCTTCTGCATGGTGTGCTTTACTGTAAAGAGCCATGGTAAAGCAGACACTCTGACAGGATTTGAAAGCACTAGCATGTCAGGGGCTGCCGTTTCAGCGATTTAAGTGTCATGCACTCAATTTGTCTCTCAGATATATTATTTTTGCCTGAGGGAGTGATTGAAAAAAATATCCCCTCTTTCTCCCTCTCTCTCATCCATTTTTTCTTTCAGCACACCAGTCCATCAACTGTACTGGCTTACACACCAGAATATGGTATTTGGAAATATACACATACTGTTTATCTACCCCCGGCGTGAGAAAGAAGAATAGTCCATATAAGACATCCACTTTTGTGCTATTGAAAATAATATCTTCCCAGTTTAATGCCTGCCAGCAGTTTTCCTAGATCCATGGTAACTACACCAAAAAGAGAGCCATTGTTCAGTTTCTTATCAAATATTTCATTTCCCTGTATCATACTTATTTTGATAAACGGTTGTAGTGGAAGGGTCGTTAAGTGTACATGATTTATCATTGTCTCTCACAGACTGCTTATTCGCTGACTCTGCTGCCTGTCCACTGATGCTGGGGATTAATGGAACATGGAAACTTATTTTGTTCGTTTCCTTCTAATAAGATGCAGCTGATAGACACATTTGAATGGTGCTGTCTTCACAGAAACCAACTGCTTGACTATCTCTAGCTATTCAATGTAACCAGGCTTTATGGGGAGCGGCTTGCATTCTCCCAACACTCAGGCCACAATACTATTTGGGTGTGACTTAAACTTAAAACTTTGGCGACTACTAAGTATTTTTTAAACCTCCCGCTTTGGGCTGAATGTGTCAATGTGTAGTTCATACATGCATAATCTATGAGCAGAATTACTGTTTTACCTAAATTAGCCACAGAATCCCTATTTTGAAAGCGACTGTTTTTCTGGAAGCTGTGCTGCGCCCTTTTCCCTACATTTTCCCCCACGTGGCCCAGCCCCCTAGCAATTAGTTATAGCCAATGAGCTTCAGCCCCTCGCCATTTGAGTGGAAGCTAGCAAGATTCACACACAGCAGAACAAGAGAGAGAGCAATGACGTGGTGCAGATATCTGCACATATGTAACGTAGTACGCAATTTTCGGGACCACTTTTGGCTCGAGAGCACTACTTTCAGAAAAAAATATATATATATATATATACATACATACATACATACAGTGGGGGAAAAAAGTATTTAGTCAGCCACCAATTGTGCAAGTTCTCCCACTTAAAAAGATGAGAGGCCTGTAATTTTCATCATAGGTACACGTCATCTATGACAGACAAATTGAGATTTTTTTTCTCCAGAAAATCACATTGTAGGATTTTTTATATATATATTTGCAAATTATGGTGGAAAATAAGTATTTGGTCACCTACAAACAAGCAAGATTTCTGGCTCTGACAGACCTGTAACTTCTTCTTTAAGAGGCTCCTCTGTCCTCCACTCGTTACCTGTATTAATGGCACCTGTTTGAACTTGTTATCAGTATAAAAGACACCTGTCCACAACCTCAAACAGTCACACTCCAAACTCCACTATGGCCAAGACCAAAGAGCTGTCAAAGGACACCAGAAACAAAATTGTAGACCTGCACCAGGCTGGGAAGACTGAATCTGCAATAGGTAAGCAGCTTGGTTTGAAGAAATCAACTGTGGGAGCAATTATTAGGAAATGGAAGACATACAAGACCACTGATAATCTCCCTCGATCTGGGGCTCCACGCAAGATCTCACCCTGTGGGGTCAAAATGATCACAAGAACGGTGAGCAAAAATCCCAGAACCACACGGGGGACCTAGTGAATGACTTGCAGAGAGCTGGGACCAAAGTAACAAAGCCTACCATCAGTAACACACTACGCCGCCAGGGACTCAAATCCTGCAGTGCCAGACGTGTCCCCCTGCTTAAGCCAGTACATGTCCAGGCCCGTCTGAAGTTTGCTAGAGTGCATTTGGATGATCCAGAAGAGGATTGGGAGAATGTCATATGGTCAGATGAAACCAAAATATAACTTTTTGGTAAAAACTCAACTCGTCGTGTTTGGAGGACAAAGAATGCTGAGTTGCATCCAAAGAACACCATACATACTGTGAAGCATGGGGGTGGAAACATCATGCTTTGGGGCTGTTTTTCTGCAAAGGGACCAGGACGACTGATCCGTGTAAAGGAAAGAATGAATGGGGCCATGTATCGTGAGATTTTGAGTGAAAACCTCCTTCCATCAGCAAGGGCATTGAAGATGAAACGTGGCTGGGTCTTTCAGCATGACAATGATCCCAAACACACCGCCCGGGCAACGAAGGAGTGGCTTCGTAAGAAGCATTTCAAGGTCCTGGAGTGGCCTAGCCAGTCTCCAGATCTCAACCCCATAGAAAATCTTTGGAGGGAGTTGAAAGTCCGTGTTGCCCAGCGACAGCCCCAAAACATCACTGCTCTAGAGGAGATCTGCATGGAGGAATGGGCCAAAATACCAGCAACAGTGTGTGAAAACCTTGTGAAGACTTACAGAAAACGTTTGACCTGTGTCATTGCCAACAAAGGGTATATAACAAAGTATTGAGAAACTTTTGTTATTGACCAAATACTTATTTTCCACCATAATTTGCAAATAAATTCATTAAAAATCCTACAATGTGATTTTATGAATATTTTTTTCTCATTTTGTCTGTCATAGTTGACGTGTACCTATGATGAAAATTACAGGCCTCTCTCATCTTTTTAAGTGGGAGAACATGCACAATTGGTGGCTGACTAAATACTTTTTTCCCCACTGTACAGTGGGGAGAACAAGTATTTGATACACTGCCGATTTTGCAGGTTTTCCTACTTACAAAGCATGTAGAGGTCTGTAATTTTTATCATAGGTACACTTCAACTGTGAGAGACGGAATCTAAAACAAAAATCCAGAAAATCACATTGTATGATTTTTAAGTAATTATTTTGCATTTTATTGCATGACATAAGTATTTGATCACCTACCAACCAGTAAGAATTCCGGCTCTCACAGACCTGTTAGTTTTTCTTTAAGAAGCCCTCCTGTTCTCCACTCATTACCTGTATTAACTGCACCTGTTTGAACTCGTTACCTGTGTAAAAGACACCTGTCCACACACTCAATCAAACAGACTCCAACCTCTCCACAATGGCCAAGACCAGAGAGCTGTGTAAGGACATCAGGGATAAAATTGTAGACCTGCACAAGGCTGGGATGGGCTACAGGACGATAGGCAAGCAGCTTGGTGAGAAGGCAACAACTGTTGGCGCAATTATTAGAAAATGGAAGATGTTCAAGATGATGGTCAATCACCCTCGGTCTGGGGCTCCATGCAAGATCTCACCTCGTGGGGCATCAATGATCATGAGGAAGGTGAGGGATCAGCCCAGAACTACACGGCAGGACCTGGTCAATGACCTGAAGAGAGCTGGGACCACAGTCTCAAAGAAAACCATTAGTAACACACTACGCCGTCATGGATTAAAATCCTGCAGCGCACGCAAGGTCCCCTTTTTTTGAATTTTATGAATATTTTTTTCTCATTTTGTCTGTCATAGTTGACGTGTACCTATGATGAAAATTACAGGCCTCTCTCATCTTTTTAAGTGGGAGAACATGCACAATTGGTGGCTGACTAAATACTTTTTTTCCCCACTGTACAGTGGGGAGAACAAGTATCTGATACACTGCCGATTTTGCAGGTTTCCTACTTACAAAGCAAAAATCCAGAAAATCACATTGTATGATTTTTAAGTAATTAATTAGCATTTTATTGCATGACATAAGTATTTGATACATCAGAAAAGCAGAACTTAATATTTGGTACAGAAACCTTTGTTTGCAATTACAGAGATCATACGTTTCCTGTAGGTCTTGAACAGGTTTGCACACACTGCAGCAGGGATTTTGGCCCACTCCTCCATACAGACCTTCTCCAGATCCTTCAGGTTTCGGGGCTGTCGCTGGGCAATACGGACTTTCAGCTCCCTCCAAAGATTTTCTATTGGGTTCAGGTCTAGAGACTGGCTAGGCCACTCCAGGACCTTGAGATGCTTCTTACGGAGCCACTCCTTAGTTGCCCTGGCTGTGTGTTTCGGGTCGTTGTCCTGCTGGAAGACCCAGCCACGACCCATCTTCAATGCTCTTACTGAGGGAAGGAGGTTGTTGGCCAAGATCTCACGATACATGGCCCCATCCATCCTCCCCTCAATACGGTGCAGTCGTCCTGTCCCCTTTGCAGAAAAGCATCCCCAAAGAATGATGTTTCCACTTCCATGCTTCACGGTTGGGATGGTGTTCTTGGGGTTGTACTCATCCTTCTTCTTCCTCCAAACACGGCGAGTGGAGTTTAGACCAAAAAACTCTATTTTTGTCTCATCAGACCACATGACCTTCTCCCATTCCTCCTCTGGATCATCCAGATGGTCATTGGCAAACTTCAGACGGGCCTGGACATGCGCTGACTTGAGCAGGGGACCTTGCATGCGCTGCAGGATTTTAATCCATGACGGCGTAGTGTGTTACTAATGGTTTTCTTTGAGACTGTGGTCCCAGCTCTCTTCAGGTCATTGACCAGGTCCTGCCGTGTAGTTCTGGGCTGATCCCTCACCTTCCTCATGATCATTGATGCCCCACGAGGTGAGATCTTGCATGGAGCCCCAGACCGAGGGTGATTGACCGTCATCTTGAACTTCTTCCATTTTCTAATAATTGCGCCAACAGTTGTTGCCTTCTCACCAAGCTGCTTGCCTATTGTCCTGTAGCCCATCCCAGCCTTGTGCAGGTCTACAATTTTATCCCTGATGTCCTTACACAGCTCTCTGGTCTTGGCCATTGTGGAGAGGTTGGAGTCTGTTTGATTGAGTGTGTGGACAGGTGTCTTTTACACAGGTAACGAGTTCAAACAGGTGCAGTTAATACAGGTAATGAGTGGAGAACAGGAGGGCTTCTTAAAGAAAAACTAACAGGTCTGTGAGAGCCGGAATTCTTACTGGTTGGTAGGTGATCAAATACTTATGTCATGCAATAAAATGCAAAATAATTACTTAAAATCATACAATGTGATTTTCTGGATTTTTGTTTTAGATTCCGTCTCTCACAGTTGAAGTGTACCTATGATAAAAATTACAGACCTCTACATGCTTTGTAAGTAGGAATACCTGCAAAATCGGCAGTGTATCAAATACTTGTTCTCCCCACTGTGTGTGTGTGATATATATATATATATATATATATATATATATATATATATATATATATATATATATATACATATACAGTGAGGGAAAAAGAATTTGATCCCCTGCTGATTTTGTACGTTTGCCCACTGACAAAGAAATGATCAGTCTATAATTTGAATGGTAGGTTTATTTGAACAGTGAGAGACAGAATAACAACAAAAAAATCCAGAAAAACCCATGTCAAAAATGTTATACATTTATTTGCATTTTAATGAGGGAAATAAGTATTTGACCCCCTCTCAATCAGAAAGATGTCTGGCTCCCAGGTGTCTTTTATACAGGTAACGAGCTGAGATTAGGAGCACACTCTTAAAGGGAGTGCTCCTAATCTCAGCTTGTTACCTGTATAAAAGACACCTGTCCACAGAAGCAATCAATCAATCAATCAGATTCCAAACTCTCCACCATGGCCAAGACCAAAGAGCTCTCCAAGGATGTCAGGCCAAAGACTGTAGACCTACACAAGGCTGGAATGGGCTACAAGACCATCGCCAAGCAGCTTGGTGAGAAGGTGACAACAGTTGGTGCGATTTTTCGCAAATGGAAGAAACACAAAATAACTGTCAATCTCCCTCGGCCTGGGGCTCCATGCAAGATCTCACCTTGTGGAGTTGCAATGATCATGAGAACGGTGAGGAATCAGCCCAGAACTACACGGGAGGATCTTGTCAATGATCTCAAGGCAGCTGGGACCATAGTCACCAAGAAAACAATTGGTAACACACTACGCCGTGAAGGACTGAAATCCTGCAGCGCCCGCAAGGTCCCCCTGCTCAAGAAAGCACATATACAGACACGTCTGAAGTTTGCCAATGAACATCTGAATGATTCAGAGGAGAACTGGGTGAAAGTGTAGTGGTCAGATGAGACCAAAATCGAGCTCTTTGGCATCAACTCAACTCGCCCTGTTTGGAGGAGGAGGAATGCTGCCTATGACCCCAAGAACACCATCCCCACCGTCAAACATGGAGGTGGAAACATGATGCTTTGGGAGTGTTTTTCTGCTAAGGGGACAGGACAACTTCACCGCATCAAAGGGACGATGGACGGGGCCATGTACCGTCAAATCTTGGGTGAGAACCTCCTTCCCTCAGCCAGGGCATTGAAAATGGGTTGTGGATGGGTATTCCAGCATGACAATGACCCAAAACACACGGCCAAGGCAACAATGGAGTGGCTCAAGAAGAGGCACATTAAGGTCCTGGAGTGGCCTAGCCAGTCTCCAGACCTTAATCCCATAGAAAATCTGTGTAGGCAGCTGAAGTTTTGAGTTGCCAAACGTCAGCCTTGAAACCTTAATGACTTGGAGAAGATCTGCAAAGAGGAGTGGAACAAAATCCCTCCTGAGGTGTATGCAAACCTGGTGGCCAACTACAAGAAACGTCTGACCTCTGTGATTGCCAACAAAGGTTTTGCCACCAAGTACTAAGTCATGTTTTGCAGAGGGGTCAAATACTTATTTCCCTCATTAAAATGCAAATCAATTTATAACATTTTTGACATGCGTTTTTCTGGAAAATGTTGTTATTATTCTATCTCTCACTGTTCAAATAAACCTACCATTAAAATTATAGACTGATCATGTCTTTGTCAGTGGGCAAACGTACCAAATCAGCAGGGATCAAATACTTTTTTCCCTCACTGTGTGTGTATATATATATATATATATATATATATATATATATATATATATATATATATATATATATATATAATAAAACATCATACATTTAGAATCAAGGCAGGAAATAGCAGTAGTAGGCTAGGTGCTAAAAGGACTTTCCAGATTAGGACTATAAGATAGAGTCTGTAGAATCGTGTTTTTAAGGCCCGTTTTAAAAGTTCCGATTGCACTGCTCAGATGAGGCTGCAGGAGGGCATGAGTTTGCAGGCTTGAGAATGCGGTTTGATGGTTGAGAACAGGATTCTGAGGTTAGCTTTGTTGTCAATCATGGTGGAGTAGAAGGCTGATCGTGCTGCTTGGTGGTCTTTGTAGGCCAGTAGATGGATAGTGAAGCCGTCCTTCCTCCAACACCTCTCAAGCTTACGGCCATGAGTCTTCATTCTGCGCAGTTCGTCAGTGAACCAGGGTGAAGACTGTTGGAAGGTTACTATCGGGGGTTTTCGGGAGCAAAGATGTTCAGGGTGTTACTCAGAGTGATGTTATACAGGTTGACCATATCGTCGAGAGCCAGCTCACTGCAGTCAGACTCAAAGGTGGGCTGGATGTGTTCCAGGAAGAGGGATGGGTTAAGTTTCCTTAGGTTGCAGAATTGAATGGCCCCCTTTGGGCGTTGGATCGGAGTGGGAGTAGTCAGACCATGTCACAGGCTTGTGGTCAGATACACCAAGTTTGAGGACATCCAAGTCAGAGGCAGGGACATATCCAGTGATAATGTATTGTGTGTTGACGGTTGTTGGTAGGGAACATTTACACGTGGCACATGGTTTAGACAGTCCAGCAAGTTGAGGAAGTCAGCAGCCATAGAGCACTTGGGTGAGTCAACATGGATGTTAAAGTCACCCAAAATGACATTGTTGGAGAGGGTGGAGCATACAGAGTTTAATAGTTCACAAAACTCAGGAATAAAAAAAAAACTGCTTATCTGGAGGGGGGGTTGTAATCAAGGATAACAGTGAGAGGATTTGGGTGTTTACATTTAAAAGCAAGGCACTCAGACTGAAAATCAGCAACAGTCTGGGTTTAAAATAAAGCACTCTGTATAAAACAGCAAGGCCTCCACCACGGCCGTGGCTGCGCGCCTTTTCAATGTATTTATATCCCGGCAGAGCTGCTGCATTTAGATGGTAAACGTCCCCCTCTCTTTGCCGTTTTTCAGTGAGGCAGATCATGTCAAAATAATTGTCTGAGATAAACTTATACAAAAGAGGAGACTTGTTAAAGATTGAAGATTTTAGAGTGCACGACGTGTGAAGGCATTGGTGGAAACACTTTCATTACATTTTGGTTGGTCCACTGCTCTCTGTATGGACTGTATTGGCTTAGAGTGGGTGACGTAATTTGCCTGAGGGTCAGCTTGCAGAAATGGCCCTTTATCATCTAACTCCGGTACTCTCATTGCGAGTGCATACAATAGACTTCAGTTTGTTAATTAGTCTCCTACCACCTCGTCATCCTCACCATGTTTTCCGTTGGAGCCCGTATTGAGAGGCTGTTCTTAGGGTCCTTACACAGGGTTGTTTTAATCTGTCCAAAACTTCTGAGGAATCCTTCTGTGTAGTAAATGAAGGTTGCTGCCATTTCAGAATCATTTCATCCAGCCTTTGGTCCAGGAGATGAGGATCTAGAAAGATCTAGCTAGGCTGGTATTTGAATCCAAACAATTTGCTAGTTGATTGGAGAGGTTGGAGAAGTAGCCAAATATGTTAACTAATTTAACGTTGATGGTTAAAAAACCCCAGAGATTCCTATGTTCTATACTTGATAAGCTATCCAAAAAAACTAGTTGATAAAAACAATCTGCTTAAAAACACTTAACAAATAATTATGGATAATTCTGCATTAAAATATATGCCTCTAGGTGCCATGGCAACCATGGAACTCCAGTGCTATTCTGTCTCTGCTTCATGAGATGTAATCCAATCCTACTGGACAGGAATGTTTTAGATATTAATTGAAGGTCTTATGGTTATTTTATGGTTCAACACCACATTTTATGGCTCAACACCAATTGAACAGACACTTATTGGTCAGATTCTCAAACCAGTGCAGTATTATGAAAACAATCTCAACTGTTTCACTGCAAGGTAAAATTATTTAAATTGTATTTATAATCTACCCGAAAGATAGCTGGAGTGCTTGCCCTGAATTGATTTTTATCAGATTAAATCATAATTGTGGATGCATCCAGGTCTGACAACCTGCCTCAGTCAACATTGGATCATTTCGAGCTATGATGCAATGAAGCAGTACTATAGATTTTTCATCTTAATGCTGGGGACCATTGTGAGGGATCTACTTGTTGGAAATGTATGGACTGCTCATTCTACTTAAGTCTAGCAACACATTTTGCACATCCTTTTTTGATTTAAATACTGTAACTTATTGAAAGCTTTAGCATATCCTGCTGTATAGGTCTGACATGATGAGTGGAACATTGGAACTGAACATTTTTTGTTATCTGATTTAACATACAAATATGACCAAATGATGAAACATTAATGACGACATGACAGTAATGACTCATTGTATAATGTCCGTCTCTCTTTCCTTCTCTTTGTTGCTTTCTCTCCCTCTCTTTTTATCTCTTTCTCTCTCTCTCTCCTTCGCCTCTCCCCTCCAGAGATGCCCAGTCAGACGGAGACGGCCCCTCTGAGCACAGTGAGCCCATATTTGCTGTCAACAACAATCGAGGCGGTGGTACCGGTGGGAGCCGCAACGGAGAGCGACCAGAGTGAGAATTGGCATGGGCGGGCCTTTGAGGGTGGTGTGTGTGAGAACACTAGCTAGGTATATGTGGCTTTCAGAGAAGGGGGAGGTGCAAGTAGAGTTTTTTTTCTTCAATGGAGATATGAAAGTCTTCTGTCTAGCAGGCATTCTCTGAACTGTGTTTACACCTCTGTCAAAGGAAAGGCAGTGCTAGTTCTGTGTATTGACATTGGATTCTCCCCTTTTGTTCACAAAAATAAGTAGTTTTTCAACAAAATGCAATGCCAACACTCAAGTGTCATACACACACAAGCAGGCACACACACACACACACACACACACACACACACACACACACACACACACACACACAAAAACACCACTCATGAACACTAACAATAACACAGAAAGGCAGGTCCGCTTTGAAATCGATCTGAACTGACCCTTATCATCTCACGGCATACTATATGAACACCACATGCTCACTAACTGGCATACAGCACTCATCCACACACAAATGCATGCATGAGCAAAACAAGGCTGTAGGCTCACACTTGAATACATACACACATCCAGCTGCTGAACACATTTCAGGTCACCTAACATCTTTTGCCTCTTACCCAGTGTTTATTCTCTGGCTGTGTGCTTACATCCATATGGCCCTTATCAGCGTTGACCATGTGGCTGTGTTTTGCAGGAGCAGCAGGGCCCCCTTGAGGTCTGAAAGGGACATGGGACTTATGAACGCCATCGGTCTCCAGCCCCGTCACCCTACCCCCGTTGTGACATCACAAGGCACACAGACACCCGTCATACAGCTTCAGAATGCTGAACGAGGCACACAGACAGACCGAGATCCACAGGTTCCCAGCACCTCCCGGGCCTCCCAAGCAACAGACAGTACGTCTACCTATATCTATACCTATCGCTCTCTCCCCCAATCCCTCCAGCATTTACCCTATATCTTTTTCATAATACTGAGCTGTTCAACTATGTAATGTCGTAACAGGTAAGTCTGGTTAAATCACCATCAAATTAATCACAGAACTATTTCAAATTCTAAACACAATATGCAAGATAGCCCAAGACTCCCCTCAGGCATATTGTAAGAACTTTCACAAATGAGTAATTGACACATTTTCAGGATGATACTCATTTGCAATTTGTCATCAATTGAGCGAGTGAACTGTGGAAATCACCATTCTGGTCCTCTGATTAATCATATCAGCTAGCGACCCTCTTGGATAGTCGGTGATGGTAATGATCACCCCATCACTGAATTCACAACTAGGTTCCATTTTACTGCACAACACAATTTCTGCTGTTCTGTTTCAGTGCATTTCTACAATGGCTGCGTTGTTTCATTAGTGGGGAATTTATTCCTCGTTGCTGTCAGGAAATACAACCTGGCAAATTAGAAGCGTCATAATTTAATTAACTTTTTATGGAATCCTTTTCATTTCACAAATGTGGCAGTTAAGACTTAACCTAATTGCAATCAGTCTTAACAATCTCCTTGACCTCATTCCATACAGAACAAAGACCTCAAAGGCATGCACTAAAGGCTTATACAGTACCTGGCAACAGGAAGCAAATACTTGTTTAGATAATTAAAGGGACATTTCACAATTTTTCTACTTCATATTCATCATCTCCAACACCACCCCAACATCAACATATTGTATGTGAAAATGGCGTGTTTCTATATTTTGTGGTAAAAAAGATAGAGGAAGATACAGTAAGTGTTTCCAATGATATCATCAACCAATTAGTAGGGAATGCCTGCTCATAATTGGTTAAAATCACATGATGCTCATCAATTATGTAATTGGAAAAACGTATACTATCTCTCTTTTTTTACTACAAAACAGAAACGCGCCATTTTCACATATGTTGATGGTGGTGCTGGAGAAAATCAATATGAAGTGAAATTGCCCTTTAAGACTCAAATCTCTGAATTGCCCTTGGTTCCTAAGTCAGGTGAAGTGGATCATTACTTGTCTCTTGTCCCAGTAGTAATATAGCAGTACCAATTACCCCCTATCTCTGCATTACCTGTCTTAGTGACAGATCACAGAAACAGATGTTGTGATATTGAGTCTCATCCAAAACACCTCTCTTGGGGCACTGAAATATAATTTTCATTACTGTATCTTCATGTTTCTCAGTGGCACATTTAGGAGCGTGAGTGCCATCAGAGAAAATGAGACCTGCATGTTCCACTTTTGTGTCTCTGGGCCTTTTAAGGTACCATCTAAAGGGGTTTAGACTCAATTTCATAAGACTCAATATCCATAAACAGAGCACAAGAGTCCATTTCGGCTCAGCTGGAATGTTGTACACAATGCATTATGTTGCGAGGACATTAGCACACTTCCATTATACTCATCACAAATGAATGATTAAAACAATAAAACACCTGGCGAGAAATCGAAAACAAGCTCTCATGCCAAGCCTTTGCAATCAAGGCACTTCCACCTTTCCTCCAATCGTATACAGCACTTTACAATTGTCTCTGTTTCTACTCCCCTGTTGTTGTTGTTAATGTGACGATGACTGGAATAATGTCTTATATAGCATAGTGAGGGGATAGAGATCCACTGTACTGTATGTAGGAGTGTACTCATTGTACCTCACTTGAAACTAGTTTTCTCCATTTAAAGTGGTTCTGTTCATTCTGCCATGGTTCTCGTCATACAGATTGAGCTATGAGAGGATTCTCTGACAGCTGTCCAGGAGTCAGACCGTAATAAAGGTTTATTGCTTTGCCTCCAAGCCGCAGCCCTTCAAAAGTTGACTACTCAGACTCCACTACTCTCCAGTGAAAAATCGCCTATTTCTTGAAGTGGAGTGTTGTCCTTCCCATAAAAACACCTGAGTCCCTCTTATATAAGAAACACTGGAGGTGAAACACTGGAGGTGAAACACTAAGATAATCTTACATGATATCTACTTCCTTACCCAAACCTGAAGTTAGGTTTCATAATATCTAATATTATCTGATATATATTATCCAAGCAGTTTTCAGAGTGGTAGATGCACGTATTGTATGCAAATTGTGTATTTGAAAATGTTCCCCTAAAATTATGGAGGTATGAAACACCACTATCAGGATGCCAAATATTATTCATCACAAAGAAAGGTTTTTAATGATTTAAAACCTGAATTTATTAATCATAATATTATTGGTGTTGGTGGTAATTGACTGTTGGTCAAAATCATTACATCATAAATAGTCCCAACGAATGGACGACTTTGCTATTGCATTTGCGCTGTTATATATTTTACATTTGAGTCATTTAGCAGACGCTCTTATCCAGAGCGACTTACAGTTTAGTGAGTGCATACATTTTCATACTGGCCCCCCGTGGGAAACGAACCCACAACCCTGGCGTTGCAAGCGCCATGCTCTACCAACTGAGCTACAGGGCCTGGTGCAAAGGGAAGTTATATTTACGGATCATTCGGATCTGAATCATCCATCCACATACTGTGGGCTGGCTGGTTTGACTAATCAACATCTCCACGGCTGTGATGCCTTAAGTGACTCTTCAGTCGCCCTCTCCAGTGCATGGCTGATGGAGTGTTGCCGTTGGAGAGAGCAGGCGTTGGGAACGCGCCTCCGCACATCGAATTGAATTCATAGCAGCACACTCCCCAGGCCAAACTCTTGTTCAGCAAGTTGTATTCAAACATTGCTCGACATGTGTTTTCATTTGAAATGGATTAGCAGCACTGTTGTGAGAAGATGATCGCATTTTATGATTATAGAATCATTACACACCTACAGTATTTATGCCTTGGCAGTCGAGCCTTTGTGCTTCAAAGAATACCTGGCTCAAAGAACACACGCCATGACTCTTGCCCAGGGTCTTACTTTCACTTTTGTGTAAGGCTTAATGTGTAATTCTAGTTAAGTAGTTCTGATTTATCGTATTCCCGAAAGCCCGCTTTATTGAAGGATCCCCCAAAAAGAAGCCAACCAGCACCTCTGTTACACCCACCCACCTGGCAAAGTGGCTTTAGCCAAGCTTCAGTTTGAGTTGAGTCCCCTCCAGCCAGCCAGACTCCTTGTGTTCTGTGTAGAGGAGAGTGTTAAATACAAGGTGACACTTCCCACCTGCTTTCATTAAGGCAGCGACACACCTCGGAGAGCCGTAATGTCCCACTGGGGTCAGGTAAATCAGCCGCTATCAATTTAGCAGGACAGTGATAAAGCTGAAGCGCCTGAGTTGCATTATTAGGCCAAATGATCATTTATCCCACGGAGAGATAGAGGAAGAGTCAGAGAGACTAATAGGAAAGGCTCAGCGGCTGGTCCTCTGATGTGCCAATAGAGGCTGTGTGGGTACGGAGGGAACTTTCCCTCAACACCTTCTGTATTTATGGGCCACGCTTGGGTGATGACACAGGGCAGAGCAATAAAGCAGATGCTCTCTTACTCCACATAAAGATGATTTTAAATGGTGCCTCCCGCTAATCAACAGTAGCAATAGAGGACACCCAGGACTTATCATTTACTACCTGGGTCCTCAAGAAACCCCTCCAGTTTAATGACTGGAAACTTTCAGTTTATTGAAAAGCTTGTAATTGTAATAGGTTATACAGTATATTTTTGAAATCTACCTTTACCTTTTTACTGAACTATGGTTTGAATGAGAATCATCTTAGATCCGAAACTTCGCCGTACAGTTTTTGTAATGTACATTGTTTATTTCTTTGTGGTTAACCAACCAAGGCTTGTCTGTCATCTACTTATTAAGAGGAGGCTTCATTAAGATATATGGGTGGAATCTATCACTGAAAACATCCTGTCATCACTTCTAAGGAGAAATCCTAAATGGATTTGTACCTGTCAAGCTATTGTGGGAAAACTTCCACTCTAAAAAGGTTCTGCAGTTCAGTTAGCAGGTGGACAGGTGACTGACACAGAGAGTGCTACTCACGCAGCCTCTGGCCTCGTGGTGTCAAACCGTCAGATAGAATAATGCCACCCACTGACAGGTCTTATATCCAATTCCCTGATGCCATGCGAGTTTCAGTATAATCCCCTAGCCTTGTCAGTCTCTGGTTTGATTGGATCTAGAGGTGAAAATAGTCACGCCAATATTCACCTTTGATGTCACAATCAGATATCCACGATTTTGGAGGCATGAGAGAACATGTATAGGAGAAGCTGTACCTAGTCCAATTTTACATACAACGGACGTTTAGCTTTATTTTTCTTTCCTCACCCACTCATCAGCAGACTGCAGCCGCCCAATGCAGGCTTTCATCTCTCCACCTCGCGAATGGAGCAACAAAATACTGCTCTAATCCGATTCCTCTCTCCCTCACTGAGACTAAACAGTTCTTTAGGAAGCATGTTTGAGGGGTATGGTTCAACAGAGCACAGGTTTCTCCTAAATTCTATTTACTCAGTCAGAGTAAATCTATATTTCTACAAATATATAATTGTACAGAGTACTACACTCAGTACAGATCTACAGTATCTCCTTGAGGTATGTATTTTTGGTACAGATCACCTTGAAGAATTCCCTTACTTCACAATGAGCTTGTTTTTGGAGGATTTTAATGAGTTTGAATGTTTACCTGGGTAAACAGTTGTAATCTGACTGGATGTAGTTTTCCTCTTACATGATGAACATAAGATCCTGTTGGTGTCACCAAGGCACGCATGTTTTCTAAAGCGTATAAAATGAAAAGTAACTATCTTCTCTCCCAGCGAACAAGGTCTCAACATGTGCTGTTGTTTATTTCCTTCCTCCCCCAGTTGGTGGACACATAAGGGACCTTCATCCAGGCAGCAGCACAGAGATGGCGCCTGAGACGCCCCCGCCCACGCTGCAGGAGGATGGCGAGTCAGCCGAGGCCTCCACAGAGGCCAGCACCACCTTGGCTAACCCAGGTGACCCCATCCAGTCCTCCTCCTCACACATCTGATGCTCAGTGTAATTAGAATCGTATCTCAATTTGACTGGCATTTGTGGGATCATTATATGCCACAAAATAGGGTTAAAAGTCAAGACAATCTTTGCCTGAGAGAGAAACGGCTAACAGAGGAGACATAATGTAGCTCCAGGTAAGTCAGAGAAAACACGCACATCATGAGGTCATCTCAGGTCTATATCTATGATCTCAACACCATTCCACCACCACATCATTAAGACCAGACAGTCAACAGGGCTGGTTGGTGGTTGGTTGTGATAAATGAGTTTGGTCCTTGTCAGAGGAGATTATCAGTACTCACTGTCTCTTTATCTCTGGGATGGAGGAAACGGGGGGGAGGAGGCCTCCCTCTTCCTCTCCTTCCTCCCTCCTTATATTCTCCCCATTAATGGCCTCCCTTGTAGGGGCAGCAGAGCGTTATTACGGCTGGGATTATTACAGCCTAGTTGTCGACGCACACACATCTTACACTCTTGTGAATATGATCTATAGACCACAACTTATCGTTATCTGTGTATTGAGTCTAGTAGCCATAAACTGTGAGTGGATGTGACTGTTGGCAGCAAACATGGTGCAAGAAATGAAGGTGGTGAATATAATATTGTACATAGTAAACAGTAGCTCTTTTGAATGTTTTTCCAATGTACAGTAGTAGCCTCATCCATTAGAATAATGACACTGCCAGGGCCACTGTCCTGCTGGCACACCCAGTGGTATTCTGCAGATAATGGTATAATACCATTTGTTCATAAACTTTTATGGTTGCTTGGAGCCCAATTCAAATGAACAACAAAAACATACAGCCTGTGCTTACTCTTCCAAATTGACCCATTTCGTACTCCAACAATTTAAGTGCATGACAAAAACAACATAATGAAGATGCGGGACAGCCATAAGTACAATAATAATAATCAAAAAGTACTATGTTCATATCCTGAATGCCTGAAGTTTTGGATGCTAAAGTTGCAGTGTTTCCACCTTACAGTACTGCCCTTGTTTTTTCTCTCAGTGTGCTTCTGACTGTGGCTTTGTTTTTGACTCAAATTACATTATGAATTTCTTTGCAGAGTCCCAGGAGAGTTCGTGACTGACAGATAACACACAGTCCTCTGATCTGTCAGTCTGGCTTCTCCATGCATCGCTAGAGGCAGCCTACTCTCTCACATTTTCCTTCTCTGCATCACATTAAGTGTGATTGCAAAACATTTAGGCTGCTGACGTTCGCTCAGTAATCTTCATAAAGTTTTTTTTGCCTGTAGAGGAATATACACAATTGATTGATGGGTATAAACAGCCAGTCATGTTGTGGCAAAGTCAAATAACCATGTGTGCTTGACAGAGGCGTAACACTGAGTTGCACCGTGTCTCACTCCATTCATACCTCACTGATGTTACAGTACACCGCTGTCTAGTTTCAAAGATTTATTTGGCTGCACTTCCTCCGAGATGTTGCTTAATATATTTTGTAGGCTCGGACAATATTTGATTTCCTTTCAATAGGTGATTGGGTTAAGTTTAACTCTGCACCAACAGCAGCTGTCTGACTAATATGATTACAGTATGTGGTATTACAATAGGGACTGGATGCTAGAGCAGAATTTGGTAATGCTGTTTTAGGAGTGGATTTATCCAGGCTAGTTGGACACTAAGACATTAGCCAGCCTTGTAATTACCTATATTCTTCCCTGTCAGGTAATGTGGGCTTCATTAGGGCTAGCGCTACGGCTAACGCAGATATCACCGTGCCATGCCAAATCACAGAGAAGAGGCCTACCCTGATCACGTCATGCTTGCCAGTTACATTTCTAAGACCTGCCACTTCCACCTTCTCTCAAATAGTTTATACTGTCTGGTTACATTTATGGAAGCAGTTTCTCAACTGCCAAGCAGAGGACATGCATCTGTGTAAAAGTGGAAATTGTTTTCGTTTTTCATGTGTGTATTTTAGTTAGGTGCAAACAAATGTTGAGCAAGTAGAACATTTGCGAATCAACATGTTTGCTTCAATAATGAAGTGAATCCAACATTGTGGAAATGAATGTAACTAAGTGACCAACTACAACCTATTGATACTGTTTCTACTGTATGTGTTACAAAGCTCTTTTCCTCCTCTCCCTCCTTCCCTCAGGAGAATCTCAAGACCAGGGCAGTGGGGAGGACGCCCTTTCTCGGCTCCGCAGGCTGATCGCTGAGGGTGGTATGACCGCCGTGGTCCAGAGGGAACAGAGCACCACCATGGCCTCCATGGGCAGCTTCGGTAACAACATCATTGTTAGCCACCGCATCCACCGCGGCTCCCAGACTGGGACAGAGGCTCAGGATGGGGGCAGAGGCACTCAGGGCAGGGGTCAGGGTCATGGTGGAGGTGGTTGGACGTCCCTCTCTCCGCCCCACCGCGGCACTCTGTCGTTCACAGAGCCCACCTCCCGTATTCTGACCCACCCCAGCATACAGCTGGGGGAGAGCTCAGCCTTCCTGTTAGAGCCCTCTGGGGCCCATAGCCGGACAGTAGCACCTCTCCCCTCCCAGTACATCACAGTCTCTTCTCATCTCAGCCCTCAGGGGCCCATGGGGGTGGAGGAGGGGGCCGATGGGACCCCTATGGACACAGACGATGTGTTTGAGGGTGTGGGACTTGTCGATGATCTAGATCTACACTCGCCCTCTGCTTCCTCCTCCTCTTCTTCAACCCTCTCCCCTGTTGTCTCCCCTCTCAACAACTTCAGCGGCAGTTACCATGGAGACCCCTACAGTCGATAGATGGTCATGTGCTTTCCATATCCATCTGATCTCTACCTAGAAGACTCTCCTTCCTCTAGCCTTATTACATTGACTACTGTTTTTTTTTATGGAGGCTTCCAATCCCAACAATGAAATGATGCACTTAAAACTTTATCCCACTCCTCCATTGCCTGTACTGTTTTCTGTCCAATAGTAGGCTGGGTGAGGCCTATCTTCAACCTAGGATTAGGCTTGGTCTCGTTCTTGGATGTGGTGTTCCTTTGCGTGCCCTGACCTCAATTTGAGACTTGTGTCATTGCCCAATTGAGTGCAAGAATCCAAAGCTACAGTTTGACCATTCCATCGGAGAGAAGTGGACCTGAAGGACTCTTTACAATCAGGGTTCAGATCGGTGGTTTTCGAATGCCATCTGGGATCAAATTCCATGATCAAATTGTAACTTTCTTCAAAACGTGTTAAGACTCTTCCCCTTGCTCATTATTAGCAAGAAGCTGATATACTGAGTAGAAGCACATTTTATTAACCAATCACATTGGTACAATTCGATTGTGAAACTGGATGATTCTTTATCTGTTTTTATTTTTTTATACGTCTATAAATTATGTTTGTGTGAGAGGTTGTTCTATGTCACCCTTTGTAGTTACAAAATGTTTCATTCTTCTGTTATAGTTGTCATGGTTGATTACAAACAACATTCATCATGATTACTTTTGTATTTAAAAGGTTGATTTTTAATAATAACCGGGTACAGTACACATGTACTACCGGCATGTAGATCATGAGCCCTAGATCCGCAGCCTCATAACTTCCAAACTTGTTTTGAAACACCCAAATGCTGTCCCAAGTCTTTGAAGTGAAGCATTTTGACAAGAGTGTCACTCTTCTACGCTGTCAAACTGTCACCCCATGTCTTGTGATGGTTGTCTTTTATATAGTATGATTCCTTCTCTAGATCCACTGTGGTATGTTGAGCCCAGTCATCAAAGGCTAACTGGAATTTGAAAAGGAGATACTACACAATGTGTTGTACATCCAGAAGGCTCTCTTTAAAATGGCCAGTTTGCCTCCCACTAGCTGCCCCGGTGCCTTGAGGGTTGTGTTGTTGTGACAGAGGCAGTTGGAGGTGCACAGTGGTGATGATGCGTATAGCATTCCGGGTCACCACAGGGGCAAAGCTCTCTAGGTTGAATGGACTTAGTGTGCTTCAAACACCTTAGTCAGGTCTTAGTCCTTTTTCAAATTGGTTTGGCAATTAACAGTAATCTGCAAAAAATAAAACATTTTATTTGTTTTTCCTAGCAAGGTGGTGGGTTTTGGCAGTGAAAGAATCTGTGTTCAGTTAATGAATTTGGAAGTGCTAACTGCAGCTCCATGGTGAGTGGGTTACTTTTTTTTATCTTTCGTTGTGAAAAGTTATTGCATTACGAACAGGTCTTTGTCTCTCTGCCACTGTTGGTCCAGCCAACTGGCACTGCTTATCTCGGTCTCTCTCTCAAAAGTATATTGTGATTGTATCTGTTGAGTTTATTTATGTTTTAGAAAGAGAATGGTTATAGAAGAAGATATGCCAACTTATGCAATAACGTAAGGTTGATCGTAATCTTTTTTCATATAAACGTACAATAGTCATGTGATCCTTGTCGCAGCACTGTCTGTCTCTGTTGTTCAGATCACCTCTAGGAGATCAATGCACCATTTGTCGGTTCATATGCTGGTCTGACTCCAAACAACTTCAGAATTTTTCATTGTCAAAAAGAGAAATATGTTTTGTTTATTGTTTATCTTATTGTGAAATTGTCTCATCTTCCCAGTGTTTTCCTATACTGTATGACTGACCATTCACTTCTACTGTGCTGATCTTCGTTTTAATTTGTCCTCAATTAAGGGGTCCCATTATGGCTTGTAATGACTCCAGGAAGGTTATGGTAAATACTAGATTACCCCTCATAGCGTCAGGGTCTGAGTGAAATTAGATTTTGGACAAATATATGCTTGTTGTTCAAGCATTGATGTGTTAGCGCGTGATCCATGAAAGACAATACCCTTCTGATTTTATACAAAAATAATCTGTTTATAACAACTTCTACCCGACGACCCTTGGAAAGAGCAGGAGACCGGAGGCTCATTTACAGTTCTTGGGTTGGGATACCGGAGTGATCTGGGTAGGTGTAGAAAGGGGTAGAATGAGAGAGTGTTTGCGACATACAAACCTAGAGACCCATCAGGCATCAGAATGGTTCAGGATAACCGAGATCTGTCAGACTCTCTGCTCCTGAAAAGATCCCCCTCCCCTTTGGAAACTGAAGCAGACGTCTGACACTGTTTTCTTTTGTTTCCTGCTTTTATTTCTTTTTGAGCACACTCATCTCATGTTTTTGTTGTCTCTGGTTTTTGAACTTGTGGAATTAACTGTTTTCTTTCAACCGTTTTCTGTTGTATTTGAAGAGGATATGATTGACTGCATTCTATTGTCCTGTTGCTCAGGAGGATAATGGAAATGTGTTCTAAACAGAAGGCACGAGCTTACAGTGGCCTCATGGTGACTGTTGGGTGAGATGAAGAGAGAAATGGAAATGGAGCAGTAGAGCTGAATGCTGATCCCTGTGGGCTCCAGTCCTGCTAGGTTTGAAGTGGGAGAAAAACTGTAAGCGAAACCGCAGCGTTGATTTGGTCACCTTGATGCTCATCTATTTCAGCTTTCACCTTCTATCTGTGCTCTTTATTACTCAGTTCACCAACATACAATAATCAGCAGCTTGTGTATCAATTCAATCAAGACCATAGTTAAATAGTGTAACTACAGTATATACAGTAGAGATCTCCACATACAGGTCTCCACAGTTTTTCTGCTGATCAATTTCCACAGCCCAGGACGTTTTGAGACTTCCAGGGTTTTTATTTTCTGTGCAGTTAAGGGCAATATGTAATCACATTACATACTCAACAGATTTAGTTATAATGCTTTACACTGACCACATAACATAACAATAATCAAACTGCACAACTGTTCACAGATCATCACAAAATCATTGTAGTCAAGACATTACACTGCCATATTTTCATACAGGTGATATTCACATGTTTGTGCAGCAGAATAAAACTGTATGTGACCTGGATATGATTGAAATTTGGATCAGTTCTGTTTTGGAGTTTTTTTAATGTATTTGTAAGTCTGAAATGTGTTTATAAATTGAGGATAATGAGCTTCCTATACGATTGCTTTCAGGAAAATTCTAAAGGTCATGAGTGTATTTGTTCTGTTGTCACTGACTCACCATAGTGTCTTTTTCTCACATTTTATCAGTATGTGATCTGCTGAGTGTACGTGAACTCAACAAGGAAGTGTCTTCAGTGTACCTGTTTTTTGTAGGAGATTGTGATTGTGGTTTTCTATCTACTTTAAAAGGCAAAATGCAGTATATTACAGTAGTCAATGTGCAACTAAGTGCTGTGGGAACACCAAAGATCCTAGAAAATATATGTTGATCATAAACAAATACAAATAAAAATGTAAAACTAAGAAACAATACATATTCTGAGGCTCTGATTTGTATTTTATATTCACTCAAGGGTGAAAGACGATATCATAGATTTTCCTCCCATCCGCGCTAGTAAGAAGTGGTTCTCTTATATGGTGAGCTGTTATGACTTGTTTGAAACCTTGTCATCGTCTCTCTCCCTTGGTATTTTACAGTATGAGAATTTCAAGACAATTTATCATATAAATAATGCATTAATTGAGTGCATAACAGCAACATCTCCTGCCAGCTGTTTATAAACCTGGAACATTTTGTGTTCAGTAATTTGAACAATGCAATATCATTGGGCGGTGATGTTCACAGTACAGAATACTGTGCACAGGATCTTCAAGACTGACCTGCTCTTGAGAGCTTGGACCTAGTGGTAACATTGGATAGAAATATTTATCTTTCTACGGATATTTTGCTTCCTCCCTTTATGCTTATCACATCTTTGTGGGTTTATTCATGGCAAATGTTTCTGGTAAACAACCCACATCCCCTCCTACAGAAAGACTCACTTTTGGCCAGCAAAGCCAGGCCTTGAGCAAAAATAACGAGAGTAATCAAAATGAACAAATATTAGGATTGTTTTCCGCTTGGGGGTTTTCATGTCTTCCAGAATCATTTGCTCCATGAGAAATGACGTTTTTTTAATCATGAAACTGCATCCTTATTTGTTTTTTACTTCACCCAAAAGGATAACTATTTCTAATCAGCTGAATTATTCATATTTTCTTGATGAAACTACTCAGGGGAGATATAAAATCAACCGAATCATTGGATTCCTCACAATCACTGCTCTGCTATATCAGATCTGACCAAAAGGTCCCACAATGATCCGACACACGGATGCTCTGGGGGTTTAAAGAGGTCGAGCTTTATCTAGTGTTGGCCCACCTGTACAACTGAGGGTGTATGTGTTTATACTAGAGATGAAGATTCAGACCGGTGCATAGAGGTAGAGGGAAAACAAACAAAGCCGTGCCTCTATATCAACAGAGGGGATTACATAACGCTGTAAATGGATGGAAATTAGAACTGGGAAATTGATGAAAGCGTTGCAATTTATAAATTACCCTGGAAAGTGCTGCTGAGAGTGACTGAGGATAAGACCTGGCATAGTTGAGCAAGTGGTTGGCTACAGGGCCAGTCTGATTGCCCATAGAATCCCTCCCTTTGCCCCTGTGAATATTGCTGAGGTGGAGGCGGCACCGAACAGAGAACTTACATAACTACAGTATGCTCGTCTGTGAATGGATACTCCCTCTTCAGCACCTACACAGACTAGCCTCTGATCCAGCGCAATCATCCGAATATTGAGTCAAGATAGGTGGCGGAACTAATTGGACGCTAGAGCTCAAGTTATACCACTCTTGTTGCAGTAGCCATCTTCCAGCCCCAAAACTTTCTCCCAGGAGTCCAACTGAGTTGCGGTCCATCTTCAATGGCTGCTCATGTTCTTGACGAGGAGAGGCTTCAGTGGGGGAGTCGATGTGTTTAATTGTATGCCAGGTGCTCTGGGGAAATACTGCTCAAAGTAAGATGTTTTGAGGAGAGAAAGAGACAAAGCCCTCCTCCCACTTTTATCTCCTCTCCCTCCTTTTGTTTGCCACCTTTCTCTGTCGCTCTCTTTCAAGGTTTCCTTCTCCCTCACTCGTCCTCTTCCTTCCCATCTCCCCCCACTCTGTTCCACAGATGCTCTCTTTCCTCCCCCTCTTATCACCCTACCCATGGTCTCTCCACTCCCATTATAATTGTTGCATGCCCCTCCTGCCCAGTCTCCTGTGAATAAGAGTCTGGCACTTCAGTGTTCGAGCCCCTGTCACTTCAAAGAAATGCTTTTAATTAATCCAATTTGGTGAGAGGCAGTTCTAGGAGGGCACCTACCGTTCAGGAGAGAGGGTAGCAGGGTGGATGATGGGTGTCCTCAGAGGTGGTATGGGAAAAGGAAGCCATTACCCATACTCCGCCACTCCATAAGTGGGGCCTGGGGACGTTCGGGTGAACTCTGTAAAGACACCAGGTACTTGCACTACTTTAGTTATCGACGTGTGTGTCTTGTCTTCAATGAGTTCCTGCTTATAGTCATGCATCACCACATGTTCGAGTAACGCATGCAACCTGCAAATGAGTAAATAGCGAATTAGGTCAACATACACATTTCATAGGAAGACCACAAAGTGCTTGACTGCCTTTTAGCCTCAGAACCCCTCTAAATGAATTAACTGTTGCAAAAAAAGCTTGATGTAAAAAATATCAGCCCCGTCCCAGCTCCTAAATACTCCCCTTGTGGTTAAATTGGGGCGCATTTTTTATCAGAGTAAACATGAAGACAGAAAACTGCTTTAGGACTTTTTAAATGGGTGTGGAGTTTGTTCTAGAAACAAACACACACACACACCAGCTGGCTTTGCTGCAGCCACGCTGTTGCTGGTAGAATAATGAATGCTGTAAAAGCTACACTAAATGTCTACTACTACAGGGGAAGTTGAGCAGCAGAACTAGTCAGGGATTGTTCCTGATACAGTTTCGTTGTCCTCACACAACTAGGAGCTGCAAAATGTGATGGAGCAAAAGCATCTCATAATGATGAATCATCGTTGTTATCTTTCCAATACATGAACTATCGCAGAAGACTGAGGTTTTGGTGAGATGCATTGTTAATGGTCTATTGAGAGTAAGGGTCATTATCTTATTCTCTCTCTCATATACATTCAAGCTTATCTGCTTTATTACATTAGTGTAAATCTTCCCTCTAGCTTCAAATAGTGTGATTCTAATGTAATAAGTGTGCTTTATTGTTGTATGAATTATGGTACATAATAAAGGACAACGCACAAATCATAATACTGTACTACATTTACTACATACCATTTTGTGCTGAAGAAATGAAGGTTCTTGTGCAACGATAACAGGGGTAGAGTATGCTATATACTGAAGTGTAGCAGAGCAGGTGGGTAGGTCTCAATGGCTGGGGAGTAGGGGACCTCATGAAAGGTGTATTTGATATATCATTGGGTGAAACACGAGAGAATAGGAAAATGACAGTGTTGTGGCACATCACTATGTTGCAAGGGATTGCGAAAGGAGGAACATTAATAAATAAAATGATAGTGGGAATAAAGAATAAGTCCATGTAATATGCATTGAAATATGACTACCTATCCTTTGTCAGTTACTGAACATTACAGAGATGTTATAGGATTCAGATTCCAGCCAACTCCAACATTTACACAAGGATATAAACATGGAAAAGGATTTTATTGGCTAGATGTAGCGTATCTACCACACTGCCACTCACCCACATAGCCTATGACAGGACAGCTCTAGGGCAGGGTCACAGAGAGGAGAGGGTGGTAGAGAAAACAAATGGACTGAGACATAGAGGGTTGAGTGGTAGTTAAAGAATGGATAGACAAAAGGCACTGGCCTCCAGGCTACATTAACTAGCTCATCTCACATAGTTTCCACCTTGATCCATGTGGTATCTTTATGTGTTTGTTGACCTGTGTCGTGATGCAGGAAATCTCCCCATGCTGAGATAACTGAGCCATGGTTCTCTCTTTTCTGGGTGAATGACTTTATAAAGCTAGAGTTTTACGCCAGTTCCTTACAGGCTTAACACCGGGGTGTTAGTCTCCTTCCATAACGCCCCATGCGGTCAACCTCCAGTGGAATTCGGACAAAATTCTGATGCTTTAATCAATACATAATTAATTATCTTTAACCTGCTGTCGAAGGCTCTTGACTGACCATTCCATACCACGTTTGGATTTTCTGGACAACCTGATTTTATCAGATGTTCTATTTTGTTGACATAGGGTTTTGTAACACTGCATTCCAGAGGCACAACATGTAGAAATTCCTCTTGGGTTGATTAGCTTATGTTTTTTTACTATACGTTTACAATTTTTTTATCATTATCAGCCAGAAACCATTTTGTATAAGCCATATGCTTACATGGAGGAGAGAATAAATTCCCTCTGTGTATTTGTGTGTGCTTATGGGAAGGAGGAGATGATTTAAAGCTGCGAGGCACAGGACACGGCCCTTTAAGACCGTCTCAATCCAGTTAAGCTGCGTGGCTTTTTTTTTGCATTCCAAATAACGACGCATTGCATCAGAGGCACAGTCTAAGGAAAACCAGTCCTCAAAGGACCTTGCAAAAAGTCATAAGGAATGTCTTGTAACTTCCGTAGCTAGTATTTATTTATCTTCACCAGTGTCGATGCATTCGCACATGACAGATTTACATACTGTATAATACTTTTTGATATGTGCAGTCAGATTCTGCTTTAGTGAGTCATGTCTAATGGATATTCATTGGGAATTAAAATCCTATTTTATCAGCACGTTTAGAGCTAATCAAGTTCGACAAACCTGTATTATGTTGTGGTGGTGATGGGCATCAGTGAAGAGTGGAAGGGCCATCGGCATGGTCAGCCAGTAGGAGACGTATACAGCATAGAAGGCTGTGCAAAATGTTTCAGAAAAATATGTTTGGGGTTTTTTCTCACTAATAAATGAAGGTATGATTTATAGAATGAGAACACAAGACATCCCATTTAGCCTCTTCAAGCTTCGGTCAAACCTCCATCTAAAGCGTGTAATATTATAAGACATCTGGGAATGTCATATTTTATTTCGGAACTTTGAAGGATAATGATTTTCCATTTTAGTGGAAAACTCCAAGACGGCAACATACACTGCTCAAAAAAATAAAGGGAACACTTAAACAACACAATGTAACTCCAAGTCAATCACACTTCTGTTAAATCAAACTGTCCACTTAGGAAGCAACACTGATTGACAATACATTTCACATGCTGTTGTGCAAATGGAATAGACAACAGGTGGAAATCATAGGCAATTAGCAAGACACCCCCAATAAAGAAGTGGTTCTGCAGGTGGTGACCACGGACCACATCTCAGTTCCTATGCTTCCTGGCTGATGTTTTGGTCACTTTTGAATGCTGGCGGTGCTTTCACTCTAGTGGTAGCATGAGACGGAGTCTACAACCCACACAAGTGGCTCAGGTAGTAAAGCTCATCCAGGATGGCACATCAATGCGAGCTGTGGCAAGAAGGTTTGCTGTGTCTGTCAGCGTAGTGTCCAGAGCATGGAGGCGCTACCAGGAGACAGGCCAGTACATCAGGAGACGTGGAGGAGGCCGTAGGAGGGCAACAACCCAGCAGCAGGACCGCTACCTCCGCCTTTGTGCAAGGAGGAGCAGGAGGAGCACTGCCAGAGCCCTGCAAAATGACCTCCAGCAGGCCACAAATGTGCATGTGTCTGCTCAAACGGTCAGAAACAGACTCCATGAGGGTGGTATGAGGGCCCGACGTCCACAGGTGGGGGTTGTGCTTACAGCCCAACACCGTGCAGGACGTTTGGCATTTGCCAGAGAACACCAAGATTGGCAAATTCGCCACTGGCGCCCTGTGCTCTTCACAGATGAAAGCAGGTTCACACTGAGCACGTGACAGACGTGACAGAGTCTGGAGACGCCGTGGAGAACGTTCTGCTGCCTGCAACATCCTCCAGCATGACCGGTTTGGCGGTGGGTCAGTCATGGTGTGGGGTGGCATTTCTTTTGGGGGCCGCACAGCCCTCCATGTGCTCGCCAGAGGTAGCCTGACTGCCATTAGGTACCGAGATGAGATCCTCAGACCCCTTGTGAGACCATATGCTGGTGCGGTTGGCCCTGGGTTCCTCCTAATGCAAGACAATGCTAGAGCTCATGTGGCTGGAGTGTGTCAGCAGTTCCTGCAAGAGGAAGGCATTGATGCTATGGACTGGCCCGCCCGTTCCCCAGACCTGAATCCAATTGAGCACATCTGGGACATCATGTCTCGCTCCATCCACCAACGCCACGTTGCACCACAGACTGTCCAGGAGTTGGCGGATGCTTTAGTCCAGGTCTGGGAGGAGATCCCTCAGGAGACCATCCGCCACCTCATCAGGAGCATGCCCAGGCGTTGTAGGGAGGTCATACAGGCACGTGGAGGCCACACACACTACTGAGCCTCATTTTGACTTGTTTTAAGGACATTACATCAAAGTTGGATCAGCCTGTAGTGTGGTTTTCCACTTTAATTTTGAGGGTGACTCCAAATCCAGACCATGGGTTGATAAATTAGATTTCCATTGATAATTTGTGTGTGATTTTGTTGCCAGCACATTCAACTATGTAAAGAAAAATGTATTTAATAAGATTATTTCATTCATTCAGATCTAGGATGTGTTGTTTAAGTGTTCCCTTTATTTTTTTGAGCAGTGTATATTGACGTGAAGCAATTGTATAATGTCAATATATCCATGTTTTTCACAACACAACTTTCACAAAACAACATTGTGTCTGAGTCAACTTACAACTTTCTGTGTCAGATAACCTTATGCATTAAGTAGATAATTTATCCCTTAAAGTGATTCACCCAATTTGTTTAGGCAAGCCTAAATTACTGTAGTTCAGGAGTCAGATTTGGCTTAACAAATCACATAATAAATTACATGAAATAATACAGATTGACATGAATTTTAAATGACTCCGCCTTCCTCTTTCCCCCATACATACATCTGTAAGGTCCCTCATTCAAGTATTGAATTTCAAACACAGATTCAACTATACTGAACAAAAATATAAACGCAACATGCAACAATTTCAACGATTTTTCTGAGTTACAGTTCATATAAGGAAATCAGTCAATTTAAATAAATCAATTAAGGCCTAAACTACGGATTTCACATGACTGGGCAGGGGCGCAGCCATGGGTGGGCCTGGGAGTACGTCCAACTGGCCTCACGACTGCAGACCACTTGTAACCACGCAAGCCCAGGACCTCCACATCCGACTTCTGCACCAGCGGGATCGTCTGAGACCAGCCACCCGGACAGCTGATGAAACTGAGGAGTATTTCTGTCTGTAATAAAGGTATTTTGTGGGGAAAATCTCATCCTGATTGGCTGGGTCTGGCTCCCAAGTGGGTGGGCCTGGCTCCCAAGTGGATGGGCCTATGCCCGGTCATGTGAAATCCATAGATTAGGGCCTAATGAATATATTTCAATTGACTGATTTCCTTATATGAACTGTAACTTAGTAAACTCGTTGAAATTGTGCATGTTGCATTTATATTTTTGTTCAGTATTTTACGAAACAAGGCACTAAGTTATACTGTGAGAAAACACGGCAAAGGAATACACTTTTTGGCCTAAATGCAAAGCCTTATCTTTGGGGCAAATCCATCACAACACATCACTGATTAACTGCCTCGTTATTTTCAAGCATGGTGGTGGCTGCATCATGGTATGGGTATGCTTGTCATTGGCAAAGACTGAGCAGTTTTTCAGGATAAAAATAAACAGGATAGAGTAAAACCTGCTTCAGTCTGCTTTCTACTAGACACTGGGAGACAAATTCACCTTTCAGCAGGACAATAACCTATAACGCCAGGCCAAATCTACACCGGAGTTGCTTACCATGAAGCCAGTGAATGTTCCTGAGTGACCAAGTTACAGTTTTGACTTAAATCTGAAAATCTATGGCAAGACTTGAAAATTGCTGTGTAGCCATGACCCCCAATACCTTGACAGACCTTGAAGAATTTAAAAAAGAATAATGGGCAAATATTGCACAATCCAGACGTACAAAGCTCTTAGAGATTAACCCCAGAAGACTCACAGCTGTAATCACTGCCAAAGGTGTTTCTAACATGTATTGACACAGGGGGGTGAATACTTATCTAATCAAGGTATATTAATGTTTCATTTGTCATTACTTTTAATCCCACTTTGTAACACAGTAAAATGCGAAGAAATCCAAGGGGGGTGAAAATGTATGATACCCACTGTTACAAAGTCCCACACACAACAGGTAAAGGTCAACGTAACAAGAAGTCCTTGATAACTTCCTACTCATTTAAATGAAACTGAACCAAAACCTTTTGACACCATATGAATAATTGCTGGTAATTATAATAATAATTAGTTTGCATTTCATATACAGTACACCTACAGTGGGGGAAAAAGTATTTAGTCAGCCACCAATTGTGCAAGTTCTCCCACTTAAAAAGATGAGAGAGGCCTGTAATTTTCATCATAGGTACACGTCAACTATGACAGACAAATTTAGATTTTTTTTTCTCCAGAAAATCACATTGTAGGATTTTTAATGAATTTATTTGCAAATTATGGTGGAAAATAAGTATTTGGTCACCTACAAACAAGCAAGATTTCTGGCTCTCACAGACCTGTAACTTCTTCTTTAAGAGGCTCCTCTGTCCTCCACTCGTTACCTGTATTAATGGCACCTGTTTGAACTTGTTATCAGTATAAAAGACACCTGTCCACAACCTCAAACAGTCACACTCCAAACTCCACTATGGCCAAGACCAAAGAGCTGTCAAAGGACACCAGAAACAAAATTGTAGACCTGCACCAGGCTGGGAAGACTGAATCTGCAATAGGTAAGCAGCTTGGTTTGAAGAAATCAACTGTGGGAGCAATTATTAGGAAATGGAAGACATACAAGACCACTGATAATCTCCCTCGATCTGGGGCTCCACGCAAGATCTCACCCCGTGGGGTCAAAATGATCACAAGAACGGTGAGCCAAAATCCCAGAACCACACGGGGGGACCTAGTGAATGACCTGCAGAGAGCTGGGACCAAAGTAACAAAGCCTACCATCAGTAACACACTACGCCGCCAGGGACTCAAATCCTGCAGTGCCAGACGTGTCCCCCTGCTTAAGCCAGTACATGTCCAGGCCCGTCTGAAGTTTGCTAGAGTGCATTTGGATGATCCAGAAGAGGATTGGGAGAATGTCATATGGTCAGATGAAACCAAAATAGAACATTTTGGTAAAAACTCAACTCGTCGTGTTTGGAGGACAAAGAATGCTGAGTTGCATCCAAAGAACACCATACCTACTGTGAAGCATGGGGGTGGAAACATCATGCTTTGGGGCTGTTTTTCTGCAAAGGGACCAGGACGACTGATCTGTGTAAAGGAAAGAATGAATGGGGCCATGTATCGTGAGATTTTGAGTGAAAACCTCCTTCCATCAGCAAGGGCATTGAAGATGAAATGTGGCTGGGTCTTTCAGCATGACAATGATCCCAAACACACCGCCCGGGCAACGAAGGAGTGGCTTCGTAAGAAGCATTTCAAGGTCCTGGAGTGGCCTAGCCAGTCTCCAGATCTCAACCCCATAGAAAATCTTTGGAGGGAGTTGAAAGTCCGTGTTGCCCAGCGACAGCCCCAAAACATCACTGCTCTAGAGGAGATCTGCATGGAGGAATGGGCCAAAATACCAGCAACAGTGTGTGAAAACCTTGTGAAGACTTACAGAAAACGTTTGACCTGTGTCATTGCCAACAAAGGGTATATAACAAAGTATTGAGAAACTTTTGTTATTGACCAAATACTTATTTTCCACCATAATTTGCAAATAAATTCATAAAAAATCCTACAATGTGATTTTCTGATGACGTGTACCTATGATGAAAATTACAGGCCTCTCTCATCTTTTTAAGTGGGAGAACTTGCACAATTGGTGGCTGACTAAATACTTTTTTTCCCCACTGTACATACACACTAGAAAAAAAGGTGCTACCCCTAGAACCATAAAGGGTTATTTGGCTGTCATTTTTTTAACCCTTTTTCTAAAAGTGCAGGACACATGGGAGGTGAGAAAGGAGTAAAAGGTAGAGATATAAAGTTATAGGGTATAAAGGGCACTGAAATACTGGTGGCCTTTTCTGCAACACCATCAAAATGTTTAGTAAATAGTGTGCTTTATGAAGTGTGGTTATGGCTTCATAGACCTTTCAGAGAAGTGTTTTTCACCTTTTCACACTGACACCGGCTGAAATCTTTTGTAAGGAAATGTTAAGGCACTCATGTATCCATATCAAGGACTTTCACAGGGTTCTTTATGTTATACTACCCTTCATTCAAACCGATGGACACGAATAGCACTGGTTTGACGATATTTTGTTTATCTCAGTATTTTTGTTATAGATGATGCCCCTAATGCTCTTTTAGTACTGTTCTTTTACAGTACTTTACTACAACCATTGGCAAGAAAACAAAATCTTCAAAAATAAATGGCTCACACTTTGTCAGTGCAAGCTATTTTAAGGATGTTGCCATAATGGTTCATTTTGTGCCTTCTTTCAAGCTACTGGGATTTCTTTGGTGTTTGAATCTGCTCTGGTAAAATTTGCTCAGTTATTTCTGGGACAGGAAAATAGACCCTGAACCGGCATCAACATTTCATTTTCAACATCAAGAACCGTTTGTTAGATAAAGCACATATGTTTACAGTATTATTTCTCATGAAATCACTGAGTCAATTATCCAATCATTCAGAATGCTGCTGTCTGTGATATCCCTAAATTCTCTCCTGTCATCACAGTGCTTATCTCACTGTACTGGTTCCTGGTTGCTTGCTTCTAGGATCAGACTCAAGGCCCTAGTGCTTTCCTCTCTAGTTAATCCATCTCTTCATGCTGCAGCTTGTATTTTCCCACTGTTCACTCTCTCTTCTCCTAGCGCTAAATCATGTGAAAGCGATCTCTATCCTTGATATTTTTATTTGTGCAAGAGGAAATTCTGCTTTTTCTCAGAAAAACCCTGATTAAGGTCAAGGGACGAAACACATTGGTTTTAGTTTTAACAATAAAGAAGCTATTTTATCAACTTCCAATGTCTTCCAAGAGTTGCTGAATTTCCTCTGCACTTCAGTTTGCTCCTCAATTCATGCACCTTGGTTGGAGAGCGAGGTAGCGGCAGTTCCCTTCCCTTATTTTTTTAAACACATACAGTGGGGAGAACAAGTATTTGATACACTGCCGATTTTGCAGGTTTTCCTACTTACAAAGCATGTCGAGGTCTGTAATTTTTATCATAGGTACACTTCAACTGTGAGAGACAGAATCTAAAACAAAAATCCAGAAAATCACATTGTATGATTTTTAAGTAATTAATTTGCATTTTATTGCATGACATAAATATTTGATACATCAGAAAAGCAGAACTTAATATTTGGTACAGAAACCTTTGTTTGCAATTACAGAGATCATACGTTTCCTGTAGGTCTTGACCAGGTTTGCATACACTGCAGCAGGGATTTTGGCCCACTCCTCCATACAGACCTTCTCCAGATCCTACTGTGAAGCATGGGGGTGGAAACATCATGCTTTGGGGATGTTTTTCTGCAAAGGGACCAGGACGACTGATCTGTGTAAAGGAAAGAATGAATGGGGCCATGTATCCTGAGATTTTGAGTGAAAACCTCCTTCCATCAGCAAGGGCATTGAAGATGAAACGTGGCTGGGTCTTTCAGCATGACAATGATCCCAAACACACCGCCCGGGCAACGAAGGAGTGGCTTCGTAAGAAGCATTTCAAGGTCCTGGAGTGGCCTAGCTAGTCTCCAGATCTCAACCCCATAGAAAATCTTTGGAGGGAGTCTGTGTTGCTCCATACAGACCTTCTCCAGATCCTTCAGGTTTCGGGGCTGTCGCTGGGCAATACGGACTTTCAGCTCCCTCCAAAGATTTTCTATTGGGTTCAGGTCTGGAGACTGGCTAGGCCACTCCAGGACCTTGAGATGCTTCTTACGGAGCCACTCCTTAGTTGCCCTGGCTGTGTGTTTCGGGTCGTTGTCATGCTGGAAGACCCAGCCACGTTTCATCTTCAATGCTCTTACTGAGGGAAGGAGGTTGTTGGCCAAGATCTCACGATACATGGCCCCATCCATCCTCCCCTCAATACAGTGCAGTCGTCCTGTCCCCTTTGCAGAAAAGCATCCCCAGAGAATGATGTTTCCACCTCCATGCTTCACGGTTGGGATGGTGTTCTTGGGGTTGTACTCATCCTTCTTCTTCCTCCAAACACGGCGAGTGGAGTTTAGACCAAAAAGCTCTATTTTTGTCTCATCAGACCACATGACCTTCTCCCATTCCTCCTCTGGATCATCCAGATGGTCATTCTTGAGCAGGGGACCTTGCGTGCGCTGCAGGATTTTAATCCATGACGGCGTAGTGTGTTACTAATGGTTTTCTTTAAGACTGTGGTCCCAGCTCTCTTCAGGTCATTGACCAGGTCCTGCCGTGTAGTTCTGGGCTGATCCCTCACCTTCCTCATGATCATTGATGCCCCACGAGGTGAGATCTTGCATGGAGCCCCAGACCGAGGGTGATTGACCGTCATCTTGAACTTCTTCCATTTTCTAATAATTGCGCCAACAGTTGTTGCCTTCTCACCAAGCTGCTTGCCTATTGTCCTGTAGCCCATCCCAGCCTTGTGCAGGTCTACAATTTTATTCCTGATGTCCTTACACAGCTCTCTGGTCTTGGCCATTGTGGAGAGGTTGGAGTCTGTTTGATTGAGTGTGTGGACAGGTGTCTTTTATACAGGTAACGAGTTCAAACAGGTGCAGTTAATACAGGTAATGAGTGGAGAACAGGAGGGCTTCTTAAAGAAAAACAAACAGTTCTGTGAGAGCCGGAATTCTTACTGGTTGGTAGGTGATCAAATACTTATGGCAATAAAATGCAAATTAATTACTTAAAAATCATACAATGTGATTTTCTGACCTCTACATGCTTTGTAAGTAGGAAAACCTGCAAAATCGGCAGTGTATCAAATATTTGTTCTCCCCACTGTATTTTGTATTTTCAACACTAAGCCTGAGTAATAGACAATGAAGAGGATGTACTATAAGTTGTGAAACATCCAACACCCTTAAAGCAACAGGACATCTTAATTCACATAGGAAACCTTTTAGTTTGAAACAACCTTCAGAACTACAGCAGCAAACACACAATATACACACACATTAAAAAAATATTAACTCTCTGAAAAGACTAAATGCCACAATACATGCATGATCACCCACATTGAGTGTGTCATCTTCACTCTAATTGTGCTATTACCATTGTGCATCTTGCTCATTCACTAAGACATCCATAGTGCTCCACGTGTTGTGAGGGGACAAATGGATGCAAAAAAAATTGAATTTAGATTATTAATCAAAATATTGATTGACAGCAAAAAATCTAACAGACCTTCTAAAGGTCACGTCTATGGCGTATTGTTTGTAGAGAGAAATCATGAGATACTGTGGCTTAGGAGGATAAGGTTAATTGTTGCATAGCTTCTCTACAGTACCATGTTAGTCTATGATGTTAATACTGCTTACGGTTTCTGAATATCATCAGCATACAGTAGAACTACCTCCAATGCATTTTCCAATGGCTAATAATGTAGCCAATGGTATGGGGTCTGTTTCTTTGTATCATAGATACTTGACTTGGTGATTAGCAGACTACAGTTCACAGAAGACTGGGTTGAATGTAGATCTGTTCATAGATCAGATCTGCTCCTAAAAAGCTAGCCCTTAACCTCCCAACACCCACCAAAAGTTGTTTTGATAGCGTTTGGCAATGGAGTCTGTGTTTTCACATCTTCCCTTCTGTTTGTCAGATGTGTCACGGTTCAAATAGGCCAATTTGTGACAAGGTCGACACAGGGGGGATTATGGAAGCTAATGACCCAGTAATCCTTGTGGGAAGCCCACAAAAAGCAGAGCAAATACAAACTGTATTCTGCACTGATCGCTCTACCTCCCTGCTTCTGAGCAATTAGATCAAAATAACATCTTTCTCAGTTTCCTTTTTCACTGACAGGCTTTTCCTCTAATGTTTCTGCAGATTTTTTAAATGCCTATGAACACAGAACTGCCTGGAGAGTTGAGAAGGTAATCATTTGTTGATAATGTGTTGAATAAATACATCTTTAAAGTGTCTTTCAAAACTTCTTTGTAGTTGATTTTGGTAACAAGAGGTGAATATCTGAGAAATGTACCACATCCCAAATGGGCTTAATCTCTACATCCTCAGACCCATATTCATCTGCATTGTCCTCTCAAATCAAATCAAATCAAATAATTTACCCTTTACTTTGTTGAAGCACCTTTGACAGTGATTACAGCCTTGAGTCTTCTTGGGTATGACGCCACAAGCTTGGCACATCTGTATTTGGGGAGTTTCTCCCATTCTTCTCTGCAGATCCTCTCCAGCTATTTTCAGGTCTCTCCAGAGATGTTCGATCGGATTCAAGTCCGTACTCTGGCTGGGCCACTCAAGGACATTCAGAGACTTGTCCCGAAGCCACTCCTGCGTTGTCTTGGCTGTGTGCTTAGTGCCGTTTTCCTGTTGGAAGGTGAACCTTCGCAACAGTCTGAGGTCCTGAGCGCTCTGGAGCAGATTTTCATCAAGGAACTCTCTGTACTTTGCTCCATTTGTCTTTGCCTTGATTCTGACTAGTCTCCCAGTCCCTGCCACTGAAAAACATCCCCACAGCATGATGCTGCCACCACCATGCTTCATCGTAGGGATGGTACCAGGTTTCCTTCAGACGTGACGCTTGGCATTCAGGCCAAAGAGTTCAATCTTGGTTTCATCAGACCAGAGAATCTTGTTTCTCATGGTCTGAGAGTCTTTAGGTGCCGTTTGGCAAACTCCAAGCGGGCTGTCATGTGCCTTTTACTGAGGAGTGGTTTCCGTCTAGCCACTCTACCATAAAGGCCTGATTGGTGGAGTGCTGCAGAGATGGTTGTCCTTCTGGAAGGTTCTCCCATCTCCACAGAGTAACTAGAGCTCTGTCAGAGTGACCATCGGGTCTTTGGTCACCTTCTCCGACAAAGGCCCTTCTCCCCCGATTGCTCAGTTTGGCTCTAGGAAGAACCTTTCTAGGTGAAAACCCAAGGAAACGTTAAAATACATGATTCACTCAACTCTAAAATGTAAACGCATTAAAAAAACAAGTCCTCTTTTTTAGTTCCAGACATTTGGGAGTGATTAGCTAGATTCATGTCAGTAGTAGCCCAATAGGATGGATTTCATGTTCGTTTCACTGTCCATGCATCATTTCCAAATGAAGTGGACTCTATTGAGAGGAAATATCTATGGAAGGACAGCGGTGACCTTTCACAGGGGACTTTCTTGAATGTCATTGACTTTAGTGGCAACATAATCTTGTTCTTTTGAGGCAGCGTTGTCATTTGTTGCTGTGAGACTGATGTCCACCACTGTAGACACTGTGACGTGGCCATGGAGGAGGGGAGGGGGGGCTGACATTTACCTCTGAGGGATCAGATGAAGATAAAGGCTGAGTGACTGTCAGGTGTCAGTGTGCAGCGGTAGGACGGAGTCAGGCGCAGGACACAGAACTGAGTAATAGACAAACTTTACTCAAAAAAACAACAAATCTAATTTCCACGCAAGGAAATACATCAGCTCACAGCAGTATAAACACCAAACAAGGAACAATCACGCACAACACCATGAGGGAACCAGGTGAACGTGATGGGAACCAGGTGTGTACAATACAGACAAAACAAATGGAAAACAGAAACGTAGATCGGTGGCAGCTAGAAAGCCGGTGACGACGACCGCCGATAGCCACCCGCACAAGGAGAGGCACCAACTTCGGCGGAAGTCGTGACAGTACCCCCCCCTTGACGCGCGGCTCCAGCAGCGCGCTGACACTGACCTCAGGGATTACCCGGAGGACGAGGCGCAGGACGATCCGGGAGGAGACGGTGAAATTCCTGCAGTAAGGAAGGGTCCAGGATGTCCTCCACCGGCACCCAGCATCTCTCCTCCGGACCGTACCCCTCCCACTCCACGAGGTACTGAAGGCCCCTCGCCCGACGTCTTGATGTCCATGAAGGCTCGCACAGTATACGCCGGGGCCCCCTCGATGTCCAGCGGGGGCGGAGGAACCTCCCGTACCTCAGACTTCTGGAGCGGACCAGCCACCACCGGCCTGAGGAGAGACACATGGAACGAGGGGTTAATACGGTAATCAGGGGGAGCTGTAACCTATAACATACCTCGTTCAGTCTCCTCAGGACTTTAAATGGCCCCACAAACCGCGGACCCAGCTTCCGGCAGGGCAGGCGAAGGGGCAGGTTTTGGGTCGAGAGCCAGACCCGGTTCCCCGGTGCATACACCGGGGCCTCACTGCGGTGGCGGTCGGCGCTCGCCTTCTGTCGCCTAATGGCCCGTTGCAGGCGCACATGGGCAGCGTCCCATGTCTCCTCCGAGCGCCAAAACCATTCCTCCACCACAGGTGCCTCGATCTGGCTCTGATGCCATGGTGCCAGGACCGGCTGATAACCTAGTACACACTGAAACGGAGACAGGTTAGTGGAGGAGTGGCGGAGGGAGTTTTGGGCCATCTCTGCCCAGGGGATGAAAGCCGCTCACTCCCCCGGCCGGTCCTGGCAATAGGACTGCAGAAACCTACCCACATCCTGGTTTACTCTCTCCACCTGCCCATTACTCTCGGGGTGAAACCCTGAGGTCAGGTTGACCGAGACCCCCAGACGTTCCATGAACGCCCTCCAGAACCTCGATGTGAATTGGAGACCCCGATCAGACACTATATCCTCAGGCACCCCGTAGTGCCGGAAGACACAGTCTGTAGGGGCGTAGGGAGACCGGGCAAAGGAAGGAGATGGAAGGACTTAGAAAACCGATCCACAATGACCAGGATCGTGGTGTTACCTTGTGACGGAGGAAGATCCGTCATGAAGTCCACCGATAGGTGTGACCACGGCCATTGTGGAACGGGTAGGGGTTGTAATTTCCCTCTGGGTAGGTGTCTAGGTGCCTTGCACTGGGCGCACACCGAGCAGGAGGAAACATAAACCCTCACGTCCTTAGCTAAAGTGGGCCACCAGTACTTCCCACTAAGACAGCGCACTGTCCGACCGATGCCAGGATGACCAGAGGAGGGTGACGTTTGAGCCCAACAGATCAATCGCTCACGGACATCAAATGGAACGTACAGATGCCCAACTGGACACTGGGTGGGAGTGGGCTCCATACGTAACGCCCACTTGATGTCTGCATCAACCTCCCATACCACCGGTGCCACCAGGCAAGAAGCCGGAAGTATGGGAGTGGGATCCGTGGACCGCTCCTCTGTGTCATACATCCGGGACAGAGCATCTGCCTTAGCGTTCTGGGAACCTGGTCTGTAGGCGTTCTGCCTTAGCGTTCTGGGACTGGCCACCCCTCATAGCCTGGTTCCTCTCTAGGTTTCTTCCTAGGTTTTGGCCTTTCTAGGGAGTTTTTCCTAGCCACCGTGCTTCTACACCTGCATTACTAGCTGTTTGGGGTTTTAGGCTGGGTTTCTGTACAGCACTTCGAGATATTAGCTGATGTAAGAAGGGCTATATAAAATAAAATTGATTGATTGATAGGGTGAAAACAAAACGGGTGAAAAACATGGCCCACCTTGCCTGGCGAGGGTTCAGTCTCCTCGCTGCCCGGATGTACTCCAGATTGTGGTGGTCAGTCCAAATGAGGAAAGGGTGTTTAGCCCCCTCAAGCCAATGTCTCCACGCCTTCAGAGCCTTGACAACAGCTCCCGGTCCCCCACATCATAATTTCGCTCCGCCGGGCTGAGCTTCTTCGAAAAGAAAGCACAGGGGCGGAGCTTTGGTGGCGTACCCGAGCGCTGAGACAGCACAGCTCCTATCCCAGCCTCGGACGCATCCACCTCTACTATGAATGCTAAGGAGGGATCCGGATGAGCCAGCACGGGAGCCGAGGTAAACAGAGCCTTCAGGTGACCAAAAGCCCTGTCCGCCCCAGTTGACCACTGCAGTCGCACCGGTCCCCCCTTCAGCAAGGAGGTAATGGGAGCCGCTACCTGACCAAAGCCCCAGATAAACCTCCGGTAGTAGTTGGCAAACCCTAAGAACCGCTGCACTTCCTTTACCGTGGTTGGAGTCGGCCAATTATGCACGGCTGAAATGCGGTCATTCTCCATCTCCACCCCTGACTCGGACAGGAGGGACCCTAGGAAGGAGACGGACTGTTGGAAGAACAGACATTTCTCAGCCTTGACGTACAGGTCATGCTCCAACAGTCGACCAAGCACCTTGCGCACCAGGGACACATGCTCGGCACGTGTAGCGGAGTATATGAGAAAGTCATCTATATACACCACTACACCCTGCCCGTGCAGGTCCCTGAAGATCTCGTCTACAAAGGATTGGAAGACTGATGGAGCATTCATCAACCTGTACGGCATGACGAGGTACTCATAGTGCCCAGAGGTGGTACTAAATGCCGTCTTCCACTCCAGGTTGTACACACCAGGTTGTACACGCTCCTGAGATCCAGTTTTGTGTAGAAGCGCGCACCGTGCAATGACTCGGTCACACTGGCTATGAGAGGCAACAGGTAACTGTACTTCACCGTGATCTGATTTATACCCCGATAGTCAATGCACGGGCGTAAACCTCCATCCTTCTTCTTCACAAAAAAGAACCTTGAGGAGGCAGGTGAAGTGGAAGGCCAAAAGTATCCCTGTCCCAGAGATTCGGAGACATATGTTTCCATAGCCGCCGTCTCCTCCTGTGACAGAGGATACACGTGACTCCTGGGAAGTGCTGCGTCTACCTGGAGATTTATCGCACAATCCCCCCGTCGATGGGGTGGTAATTGAGTCGCCTTCTTTTTACAGAAGGCGAGAGCCAAATCAGCATATTCGGGGGGAATGTGCATGGGGGAGACCTGGTTTGAACTTCCCACTGAAGTTGCACCTATGGAAACATCTACACACCTCTCTGAGCACTGACGTGACCATCCCTTCAGAGCCCTCTGTTGCCACGAAATAGTGGGGTCATGATGGGCCAACCAGGGAAGCCCCAACACCACAGGAAACGCAGGAGAATCGATCAGGAAGAGACTAATACTCTCCTCATGACCCTCCTGCGTTATCATACATAGTGGAGCTGTGACCTCCCTAATCAGGCCCGACCCTAAAGGACGACTATCTAAGGCATGTACAGGAAAGGGCACATCAACAGGAACAATAGGGATCCCTAATCTAAGTGCAAATGCACGGTCAATAAAGTTCCCAGCTGCGCCGGAATCTACTAGCGCCTTATGCTGGGAATGCGGGGAAAACTCAGGAAACTTTATACAGACATACATGTGCGCAACAGGGAGCTCTGGGTTAGTCGGGTGCCTACTCACCTGGGATGATCCACCAGTGCCCTGCCTGCTGCCTCGACTCCCTGGGGAACCTCCCCAGCACCGACCAGCAGTGTGCCCTCTGCGGCCACACTTGGTGCAGGAAACGGCCCCCCCTCCGGTCACCCTTAGAGCAGCACCTCTGAGCTCCATAGGGGTAGGGTCGGAGGTGCTGGTGGATGGAATGGACGGACCCTGATCCGGACGTCCGCGGGTAGCCAACAGGTTATCCAGCCGGATGGATAAATCCACCAGCTGGTCGAGTGTAAGGGTGGTGTCCCTGCAGGCCAGCTCCCGATGAATGTCCTCCCGTAGACTACACCGGTAATGGTCAATCAGGGCCCTCTCATTCCATTCCGCGCTGGCAGCCAGGGTCCTGAAGTCCAGTGCGAAGTCCTGTGCTCTCCTCTTCCCCTGTCTGAGATGGAACAAGTGTTCCCCCACCGCTCTCCCCTCAGGCGGATGATCAAAAACCGGCCGGAAACGGCGGGTGAAATCCTCTTAGCGAACCAACGTAGCGTCTATCCCTCCCCATTCGCCGTTGGCCCACTCCAGCGCTTTCCCAGACAAACAGGAGATGAGGGCGGACACTCTCTCGTATCCCGAGGGAGCCAGGTCGATGGTTGCCAGGTAGAGCTCCACCTGGAGCAGGAACCCCTGACACCCGGCAGCCGTCCCATCATAGGCCTTCGGGAGCGAGAGCCGAATCCCACTGGGTCCAGGTGACGGAGGGGTGAACAGCGGTGTGGGTTGAGGTGAAGATAATGGGGTTGTGTTGAAAACCCTCTCTCTCCCATCGTTCCATGGTGTGCAGCACGCGATCCATGGCTGTGCCCAGATTGTGGAGCATCGTCACGTGCTGCTGGACGCGCTCCTCCACCGGTAACGGAAGACTGGGTGCACCTGCTGACTCCATAATAGGTGCGTGATTCTGTCAGGTGTCAGTGTGCAGCGGTAGGATGGAGTCAGGCGCAGGACACAGAACTGAGTAATAGACAAACGTTACTCGAAAAAACAACAAATCTAATTTCCACGCAGGGAAATACATCAGCTCACAGCAGTATAAACACCAAACAAGGAACAATCACGCACAACACCATGAGGGAACCAGAGGGTTAAATGGGGAAACAAATTAACGTGATGGGAACCAGGTGTGTAGATCGGTGGCAGCTAGAAAGCCGGTGACGACGACCGCCGATAGCCGCCCGCACAAGGAGAGGCACCAACTTCGGCGGAAGTCGTGACAGTGACACTTGTTCTGATTGAGGTTTTGTTGACCAATGATGGCTAGTGGCTACTTCATTGCCCTGGAAGATACACACTACTTATTTATCCTAAACCTGCAGAATACTGGCCTGTATTAATGTAATGAGGACTTGTTTGGTGAAAGATATTGAAAGGGTTTGAACATTCAGTATGCCTAGTAGTAATTCAGGTAGAAATTAAATGGTGAAATCCGTTTCTGCATGATTCCTGTGAAAAAAGCATTTTTGTAGCCTAAAAAGAAGCACTCACAAGGAGTAGTCCTTACAAGGAGCTTTTTCCGCTGCCGTGCCCATCTGTCTCGTTGAAGAATCTCATACCTGCAATCTGTTTCAGCATGTTAAACATGTTCATACAGCTTCAAAAGGGTGTCAGTGTCAAATCAGACACACACTGTTTCATGAGTTAGAGTGATTTCAATTAGACATTCCCAAAACCATCAATTCAGGGATGATTGTTGACAGGTACTAGTATCAGTTTTGTTAATGTTGTGTATTCAATCATAATCATTTTTTAAATATATAAACACTGCATCTGCATGAAATAATAATGTATGTACATGTAATGTTACACATCTCAAAAAGCATCGCTGTGTAGTATGACTATTTAATTGTATTTAAACTTTTGACTCTTTGCATTTGCTTCAAAACTTTTCCATCTCTTTCCCAACATCGGGTACATGGACAGAGTGGCATGTAATCACAGCTAAGACCAAACAATACAATATATTGTGGTATACATCATGGTATTTTCACCAGTTTGTATTGATCTCTTTGCAGTAATACAGTCCAGCATTTTCCCACTAATTGTTATTTTTAGTTGTTGCTTTGTCTGGTCTCTGTCTTTATCGGAAAGGCAGCAGGAATCCATTCAGATCCATTTAAACTGCTGCTGTTCTCATGGAGCTTATTTGTACCATCCCTACAGTATGTAACATGAGATGTAAACTCTTTCATCAATGCTGTAAAATGAATGATTTTCATTTATGAAGCGATAAAATGCCAAATGTAATATGATTTTTAATTGCATGGTAAATTAGATGGTACATGTGATGAAAAACATGGTTTGAAAGGAAATTCTACTACTGAAACTAAACAACAAATACTGCTTTAATTTCCTTTGCGTTATGTTTTGATCAAGCCTACAGTATATATGTAACAAGGTGAAGATTGCCTTATAACACATATCAGTGCAAAGGATCTGTATACACAGTGAGACTCCTTTCATCTGTCTTTTGAGATCATACACTCGACATGACTTATGATAATAACAGCAAAATCCCAATTATCTTTGCACCCCACCAACATCAGCGGAAGAGGTACTGGACAAGATCAAATAAAAACCTCCAGTACAAGTCAGAGCAAGTCAGAGAATAGACTGTGTGGTTATAGGAGAAAGCTATTATTTCAGCAGGGTCTTTAGTTTGTGTCTGTCCCCATCTCTGAACCTGCTTCAATAACCACCCCACCCCCACTGTCATCACTGAGACTGCAGCCAGTACTGGCCATTTAACTCCGTATTGATCGTGTAGGGATTGTGGTAGATTTACTGTCAACTCTGGATGAAACTTCTTGCGGATACAATGTACAGTGATGTCTCATGAGCCTACATCGGTCACTGCTAGGCCTGGGAAACACATTACAGAGTAAGTAAAGAAGACGTCATGGAGTTTAGTTCTTACAAAATGACTTTGGATTCCTGTAAAGAGTCTATTGGGCTCAGTGAGCTCCCTCCTCATACTTCATGTAATTCTATTGCACCTTGGAATTGTGCCAGTAAGGATTACATATTTTTATGCCCTTCTCCCCCCTGTAATATGAAACGATTTATTACATTTCAACCTGTTATGTACTGATTAAGCCAAATGAAGGAAACATAAATGCTATCATTGTGAGTAGTCCACTGGCAGTCTCTCACTCCTCATTACCTTAGCTAAGAGCCTTAGGCCTAGCTAACAAACCTCCCATCCCCTCCTAATGGATGACCAGAGGGCCGACTCATGTGGAATTATTTAACAGTTACGACAGCTTTACTTTGTGTCTGGAGCGCATGAGTTTTGAACTTGAACATCACAACTCGGTGTGCAGCCTTCTCATTTGGATGTACAGCATGTCAGAAAGGCCTTAAGTTACCTAGAAGCCCTCAGGCTAGCTCTGCCAGGAAAGACTCAAGTACAAGTGTTCCCCTGTGGGATTCATCCCAATGTAGAGCTCCACTGTTGAGACATTGATCCAATGTGATCAGCTCCATTGCTCATGAAAACTACAGATAACCTCAAAGAAAAAATAGCAAATCTTGCAGTGACAATGTTGTGCATCCTTGGGTTTTCGTTTATCGAGTTACCACCAGCGTTTTTGTCAAGTGAAGATAATTCAATGACAAATAATATTACACAGTTATTTTGCATCAGTGATAATTACAGTGCTGTTACACCCATAATTAACCTTGACTCTAAACTTTAGTAATTTACAATGTGGTTTGAAGGAAGAAAAATACCATGCGCTGTGGCGGATTTATTCCTGAATGCCACTACATTGTTCCATGAGTTCTGTGAAGAAAATAATGAGCTACCATGTGTATAGGAATCAATTAGCAAGACCTCTACTGGCACTGCTTGTCTCGTATGCTCGCTAAGCGCCAGGCCCCATCTGACTGGTTGTCTCAGGGGCAGGTGGGAGTCACGGAGAGCATGTGGAGGGAAGAGAGCTGGGTAAAGCGCCTCAGAAGGTGCCGACGCTGTTTTAATTTAGAGGTGGGAGGAAGCTGTTTCCCTGGCAGCATAAACACAGGGTTAGCTGACCCTGCCGTGAGCACTGTGGCCTTTCCCTCTGATGGGGGAGGGAGGGGTGTTGTGGGGCAGGTAGGAGGGAGAGGGGGCGAGAGAGAGTGTGTTCAGTAAAAGCCCCAGGAAAGCTGACAGGCTACCTGGCATATCTTTGATTGTGTGCCTTTTTAAACCTCTTCCACACAGATACAATGATGCACTGCTGTCGAGCTCACTGACTTGTTATTTATTTATTGCAGCACATTGTGTACCTTTGAAGGGACTCATAAAGTAGGTATGGGACCAATTTTTTTAGTATGATATTATTCCTTTCAGTTTGCTAATTCAGATCATATGATCGTTTAGCACATTTATGGACAGTACAAACCATGTTAACCAACATATTTCACATTCTGTGTCAGGACATTTCCTTCTATTCATTAAACATTAAACATTAATTTACAATAATATCACTTCAGAAGTTCAATTTATAGAATGATATGAACCCTGTTCAAGCAATGGCCGCCCAGCCCAACAGTCTGTGACCAGGCTTAATTTGTCTCACTTTGACATTTCCTGTCAAAACGCTTGATGCAACCTTGACTCAAAGTTGATTGGTGAACATAGCTTGCCTCTGAGAGGAATGCTGGTGGTGTGTGAGTCTAAACGTGGACAATACCACAGAGACCTGTTTTTTTCCTCGGTTTTCAAGATCATGTTCTGTAGACTGTTGAAAAAAGCTACAGAGCTTTTTGTTTGTGAATTTGCTGCCATTTTATGTGAGAAGCTGTGTCAGCATGTGAGATTTTATTATGTTTCTCTGAAACAGGCAATTGTTTGGTGAAGTGAGGTAACAAATCAAAACAATACTGTGAATATTGTATCAGCAAGAAATGCAAAGTTTAATCAACTGCCAGCACACCATTTAATGAGAACATTGCTTATTTTCAGCATCTGGCTCAAAGGCTGCATTTACACAGACAGCCCAATTCTGATATTTTGCCCAATTATGGGCAAAAGATCTGATCTGAGCTAATTGGGCAAAAGATCTGATCTGATTGGTCAAAAGTCAAATTAGTGGCAAAATGTCAGTATTGGGCTGCCTGTGTAAATGCAGCCAAAGAGACGGCTGCTAAGTATGAGGGCAGAAAACCAACTTCATTCTCTTTTATCATCAGCATCAAAATCCATGTCAACAAGCAAACCAACCCCTATAAGATGTATAGAAGTTTGTGAGTGTTTTCTTTGAGTAACATCATTGACCAACAGTCATACACTGTGCAAATAACAATTAAACCTCATGAAATTAGGTGTCATTAGTAAAAACAACTGTGAGGACTCCACATTAGACAGCGAGTGGTGCAGTGGTTCCACAAAACCCAGCTACTCTCCTCCAAAAGTAAACTGCCTCATGTCTCCGTCATCCCCTCACTTTCCCAACATGCCCCAAGGGAATGTATAATCTCATCAGAGCCGATTATCCTCCTCTCAGGAGGCTGTCCTGCACGGGTATAATTATGGCAGGGTGGACTTTTAGGAAGCATATGCCATCTGTAATAGGCGGCTATTGCTCTTGATTGGGTCTGCCTGGTCATATGACTAGATAAGAGGGGCCCTTTGGGGGTTAGAACAACAGTGGTTATTATTCAGACAAAACACCTTGGGGTTTTTCCAAAGCTCTCATAAGACCGTAAGACTAATTCCTCTACAGTATCTGTCTAAAAGGATGCAGCAAACTGTTCTGTGAGCGCATCAAAGCCAGGAGAGACGTGGAATTTGTGGATGGCCATAGAAATGACACTTAGGGGTTGACTGATCTCCAACTTTTGGAGTTCATTATGTTGTCACAAAGACACTGCAATATTGATGCTTTGGTTTGTTCAATTTGTCGAACACATAAACACAGATACCAAGATTGATTTGGATAACAGTTCAAAATCATCTCCAGTAGAAATGCAGAAAAAGTTGGAAGTTAGATCCATTAAATAGAAGTTGGATCATATTGCTTGAGCAGGCATAGAAATAGTGAGCAGGTACGTATGCTGTTTGGGGATTATCCAATCAGACCGTGTGTTTGCATGTGGGAGTTTCCTTTTCTCTCCCTTTTCAGTAGAAAGCCTGTGGGATTTTTCTGGGAGGTGAGGGTCTTTGATATTTTATTAATCAATAGGAGAGTGTGTGTTCAGATTGAGAGAGTGAAGGGTGGGGAATGTGCTCAGAAACCCTTTGATTTGCTGAAGCAAGTATCAGCCCTTTTGCCGGAGTGAGAAAAAAAAAAGATTGAGTCATGGCTTTTCATCTGTGTCTATTCAATTCTATTTAATATAGCATGGGATGGAAGCCTATGAAAAATGCAATAGGGGGTCAACAAAGACATTTAAACTCTATGGTATTACTGAGCACACATTAAGAATTTCAATTACAGTATTATGTATTGAAGAGTCAAGGATATAATAAAGGTTATGTAAGAGTGTGAATTACAAGACCCAAAGGGACTTCACTGCTGAAACCAAAGTTGTATGCATATTTGCCATATTTTCTGTGTGAAATGACTTTATTTGACCTGGATGGTGAAAGTTTTTTGCATAATAATGCTTTGCCCACAGTAATCATCCTCCCCCTTCATGTCCATCATCATTGATAGTAGGCCTTTGACTCACATAATTATTAATAACATCTGAGTGCAGCAATGGTATAGCTAATTACAAAGAACTAATTGCAAAATGACTGTGAACCCACAATGGAGGGCTATTTCATAAGAGTGTTGATATTCACCCTCTAATGTGTCATGCATAGCTGATGTTTGTTGACTCTAAATTCCTCTCCCCATGGATCCCTGATGCCATTAAAACACAGAGGGAAATTAGCTGTTCTTTATAGCACATTTCAATCAGGCTGTGACCCTTGATAATGAGTAAAAGCAAATTGAACAAAAGGTGAAATATTCACCCTGTTGGTTTTTCAACAGAATAAATAGTGTTCAGTTTGATCAATATCATTATGTTTTAGTCACCACCAACTGTGAAAGGCAGGTGGTGAGAATTTTTATGAAATACTTGATTTTCAGTAACAAAGTCTGATTATCTTGTCTTCTCATCATGACAAACCAAACCCAGTCCAGTGTATATGACTGGTTTTTATGAGATGCTACTGTGTATAATTTAGTTAATTTAAATACTGTCAGTGCTAGATGAGCAGACAATTGAAATAAGATCTGACATTGTATCTCAGACATACTTCTCCCAACCGCTGAACAGAGTATATCTAACTCTTCCCAGAGGCTTGACAAGCAAATTTCACTTTCAGCATGAGTTGCCATGCATGTCAAAATGTGTATTATGCATATAAAATGATGCTCATTTCCAAAAGATGACTGTCCAGGTACACAGTCATTTCAAAAATCAACCTGCAACAGAGCATTCTGGGAAATATGACAATGAGGCCCCTCCCACATCTGTGGATAACTCCATAGATTGAACTCACTGTCTCTGGTTACTCTTAATGCAGTTAAAAGTACTCTGTCCCAATGAACTCCAGTTATCAACACTAACTCCAGGGAGCATATCACTCTATTGAGGTTTATGATAACTCCAAGTATTGTCAATTTAACCCCCAAATATGTAACACTGTGATTTCAACTATCCTTGATTTACTGTGTAGTGTCTTATATTAGCAAGGTGGGTACTTGAACATACTGGGGCCATACTTGAGAACATTAGAAACAGTATACATTAAACAGTTTCTCTTTCTCAAAATGCGCATCAGCCAATTAAAATCGTTGACTTACTTGCACGTGATAGAACGCTACATTGTAGCTGGTCCCATCAGATAACCTGGCACACCTTAACCCTATACTAACCTCACCAGATGACAGTGATTATTTCCTGGAACAAGTTCTGTATCAGCCAATGACAAATGTTGATGTAGATCAGGGTTCCCCAACTGGCGGCACGTGGGTGGTTTTATTTGGACCCCCAAGTTTTTATTATTGCACATAAAAGACTGTAAAAACACCAGGAAATCAGCTCCAAGTGATTTTAATTGAATAAATATGTTTCTATGTATTCCCACACATAATAAAGAGACACATGATCGTATACAAATGTAAGCAAGATTTGAAATGATTAGGTATTAGTCAAACATTATATCTGTTCGGGCTTCTTGCGGTCAATTTGCAGTCTACAAATTATTTGTAATTATGTTCCAGCCCCCCGACCATCCTCTCAAGAAACAATCAGCCTGTGGCTGAATCTAGGTGCTGATCCCTGACATAGATGGACATGAACAAACACTTTTCCATAAGAGCGTCCTTAACAAAGTCCAGCACTTTCGTTATCATCCTACAGATGGCAGTATTGCAATAACAGTGTTAGTTATTTAAGAAGTTTATTGCAAGTACGGACTCGAACCCTCATTGGTGAGTGTCACGCCCTGATCTGTTTCACCTGTCTTGTGCTTGTCTCCACCCCCCACCAGGTGTCTCCCATTTATCCCCTGTGTATTTATACCAGTGTTTTCTGTTTGTCTGTTGCCAGTTCATCTTGTTCCTTCAAGTCCTACCAGCGCGGTCCCTGTGCTCTAGTTTTTCCTAGTCTTCCCAGTTCTGACCTTTCTGCCTGTCCTGATCCTGTCTGCACTCCTGTATGTATTTGCATATTTCCGTTAGGGAACGCCTACTCTGTGGATTGCGCGTGTGCAATAACTCAATTCGCCCTTGCACTCCTTCTAAACAATGCCATTTTTAAAAACTTTGGCAATGGGTAAAGTCTACAAAACTTAGTCCACTCTGTTCGTAGCAGATGGTAGTTTTGGGAACAGAACTGTATTGAGATCAAATGTTTCATCGATGAGAAAATTAGCAGAATGTCAGCCAAAATCCATCTCCCTCCATCTTATCCCACTGCCGGTCACTAGCTTCCTCTCATTATCCCACTTCTTCCACTATCTCCAGGCTAGGAACTTTGTCAGAGCTAATACAGTGAGGGAAAAAAGTATTTGATCCCCTGCTGATTTTGTACGTTTCCCACTGACAAAGACATGATCAGTCTATAATTTTAATGGTAGGTTTATTTGAATAGGGAGAGACAGAATAACAACAAAAACATCCAGAAAAGCGCATGTCAAAAATGTTATAAATTGATTTGCATTTTAATGAGGGGAAATAAGTATTTGACCCCCTCTCAATCAGAAAGATTTCTGGCTCCCAGGTGTCTTTTATACAGGTAATGAGCTGAGATTAGGAGCACACTCTTAAAGGGAGTGCTCCTAATCTCAGCTTGTTACCTGTATAAAAGACACCTGTCCACAGAAGCAATTAATCAATCAGATTCCAAACTCTCCATCATGGCCAAGACCAAAGAGCTCTCCAAGGATGTCAGGGACAAGATTGTAGACCTACACAAGGCTGGAATGGGCTACAAGACCACCGCCAAGCAGCTTGGTGAGAAGGTGACAACAGTTGGTGCGATAATTCGCAAATGGAAGAAACACAAAATAACTGTCAATCTCCCTCGGCCTGGGGCTCCATGCAAGATCTCACCTCGTGGAGTTGCAATGATCATGAGAACAGTGAGGAATCAGCCCAGAACTACACGGGAGGATCTTGTCAATGATCTCAAGGCAGCTGGGACCATAGTCACCAAGACAACAATTGGTAACACACTACGCCGTGAAGGACTGAAATCCTGCAGCACCCGCAAGGTCCCCCTGCTCAAGAAAGCACATATAAAGGCCCGTCTGAAGTTTGCCAATGAACATCTGAATGATTCAGAGGAGAACTGGGTGAAAGTGTAGTGGTCAGATTGGACCAAAATGGAGCTCTTTGGCATCAACTCAACTCGCCGTGTGTGGAGGAGGAGGAATGCTGCCTATGACCTCAAGAACACCATCCCCACCATCAAACATGGAGGTGGAAACATTATGCTTTGTGGGTGTTTTTCTGCTAAGGGGACAGGACAAATTCACCGCATCAAAGGGACGATGGACGGGGCCATGTACCGTCAGATCTTGGGTGAGAAGCTCCTTCCCTCAGCCAGGGCATTGAAAATGGGTCGTAGATGGGTATTCTAGCATGACAATGACCCAAAACACACGGCCAAGGCAACAAAGGAGTTACTCAAGAAGAAGCACATTAAGGTCCTGGAGTGGCCTAAGCCAGTCTCCGGACCTTAATCCCATAGAAAATCTATGGAGGGAGCTGGAGGTTTGAGTTGCCAAACGTCAGCCTCGAAACCTCAATGACTTGGAGAAGATCTGAAAAGAGGAGTGGGACAGAATCCCTCCTGAGATGTGTGCAAACCTGGTGGCCAACTACAAGAAACATCTGACCTCTGTGATTGCCAACAAGGGTTTTGCCACCAAGTACTAAGTCATGTTTTGCAGAGGGGTCAAATACTTATTTAACAGTTTCTCTGTCCCAAAACCAGTTGACAGTGATTATTTCCTGGAACAAAATTCTGCATCAGCCAATCAAAGATCTTAAACTTTATATCCACCAACCAATGAAATGTCTTAAAATAGATCAACCCTGGCCACCAGAAATATAATTTTATAATTATTTATGTAGCAGTGCCAGTAGCCTATGTGTCGGTCTGCAAGAGCGACTGCAACAAGAAGCTCCTCATAAAATGTATTCTTAATCTTAATTTACAAGGTTGTCTGCAACTTTTTTTCTCTTCACAACACACTACCACAATTAGCGTAGGCCTAATACTGTATGTAGGCCTAGATTTGAATGGTAGACTTAGCCTACAGTGTGCCACCCCGCCAAGCCTTGTGAAGTGAGTGATTGAGGACATTTGTCTTTTATACTAAGCCTAATAGCCTATTTGAGGAAACAAGCAGGCTTGCTGTTGCTAATTGCTGTACGTAAAACAGGCCTACAGCATAGTTGAGGAGAGAAAGTGCGTTGGTGTGATCACTTTGGCTGATAATGATAACATTGTTGCACTAATGTATTGTAAATACAGTGAGGGGAAAAAAGTATTTGATCCCCTGCTGATTTTGTACATTTGCCCACTGACAAAGACATGATCAGTCTATAATTTTAATGGTAGGTTTATTTGAACAGTGAGAGACAGAATAACAACAACAAAATCTAGAAAAACGCATGTCAAAAATGTTATAAATGGATTTGCATTTTAATATAAAGGAAACAATAAAATATATTTCTGGTGGCCAGGGTTGATCTATTTAAAGAAATTCCATTGGTTGGTGGATATAAAGTTTAAGATCTTTGATTGGCTGATGCAGAATTTTGTTCCAGGAAATAATCACTGTCAACTGGTTTTGGGACAGAGAAACTGTTTAAATTCAAACTGTTTCTAATGTTCGCAAGTATGGCTCCCATAAGTCATAAGACTTCTGACAAATCTTCAAAGATTCCTGCTACTATTAGACAAGGAAAAGGTAAAATACCATCATGGCCACCTAAACATCCCCAGCTTCCAATTGGCTCATTCATCCCCTCTCCTCCCCGCTGTAACTCACCAGGTCGTTGCTGTAACAGAATATGTTCTCAGTCATCTTCCCTGGTAAAATAAGGGTCATTAAATAAACATGATAACCTCTGTCATCTTTACTCTCTAAACATGCTGCAATTAGGGTTTACAAAAATAGAATCTTAAATTGATTGCATCTATTAATAGCCTATTTGTATTCCTAGAATGACTAAGACTGTTAATGTAACCCTAGAGTAATCGGAGCTACAAACTGTTAATGGGAGTGAAAACAGAAGCATTTGCAGAGATCCATGTTGTCTACTGGATGTGTTGACTACAGGGGTGTTTACTATCTAGATCAGTGCATCCGCGCGTGTGTAAACAATGTTCTGCAACAATGTCAATGATGTGTAGCTCCATTATGCACCTTGTGTATTTCATGAATCACAAAAGGATGTCATTTCAGAAGAGACATAAATTAGGTTTTCTTTTTTCTTTTCCAGATCCAGTTGCAGTTTCCAGTATGTGTGTGAAGACAACCCACCCACCAATTAAAGCAGCATTGTCCTCCTCTCATGTAGCCTCTGTAAATGGTGTGGAAACAATCCCTTCTGGACACATCCTGACCAGTCTCTTGAGTGTTTCAAATGGGTTAACAGAGCCACTCAATGGATCAAACACACAAACAGTGTCTCTTGTGTTGTCAAAGTATAGCTTTGTGTCAAACCATGCATTGACCCTCTAAATGGAACACTGGTTCACTAAGAAACAAACGAGTATTTAAGTTGCTATGTGTTAACCCCCTAAACAATCCCTTCTCCTTCCTCTGTCTGTTAGATAGAACCCCACAGATCCTGCCTAATACTGTTAGATCATCCAGAGGTTCCCATCTACTTTAGGTTGGCCCATGCTAAAACATTGTCATCTTACATTAGGATACTGCTAAATTCAGTGATGGAAGCCACAGGAACCAAGTGGCACAATTTCACATCTCTGTCTATGAAGTGTTCAAATGATTATGCTGTACCTTTTGAGTAAGAGAATGCTTTCCATCCATTCTTTTTGTTCAGAGAGCCTTGTGCAATAGACCATCATGAAAATATTTACGTCATCCTATACATAATATTTACATCACCTATACCCAAGGCTCATCACATTTGTTTTGAAACCTCTCTTCTTCAACTTGATCACTATTGTGTCACAAATAAAAATCAACCTAAATTAGTAATTGAGTGAACGTTTTAATCTTTTACAGTTCTAGTTGTCAGTGTTAATAATTATTCTCAGTGCTCAAACTAAATGCTTCTCTCGCTCGGTCAGGTGCAATGAAACACCTCATCAGTCGCTACCAGGGAGGGTTTGGATTAGTGTGAAATTCGTTGAAAGCTCTCAACATACCCGCCAAGAAATTGAGGATGAATAAGTGTTGCATACAATCAGGATGCCCTCTGAATCCTATGAAGTCAAAGACTAAAAGGTAGGCCTCAGTGGAGGCTGGTGGGAAGAGCTCATTGTAATGGCTGGAATGGAATAATGGAACAGTATCAAAAACATCAAACATATGGAAACCATATCCGTTCCATTTATTCCATTCTAGTCATTACAATGAGCCTGTCCTCCTATAGCTCCTCCCACCAGCCTCCTCTGGTAGGCCTACCCCCCAACTCTACCACTGTGCATGTCATATTAATATTTTGTTTACCCACTAGTTTCATGTTTAACGCATGTTATGTTTAATTCCGGTCTGACGTCAAAGCCAAACGTTTACTACAAAAGTAGAGGTAAGTGAGAAAATAAAGGAAACAGTTGCGTAATTGAGGGATACAAGGTATATTGAAAGCATGTCCCACTGGGCACACCACGTACTTTTAACGTGGATAATTGGGTAATATTTGATTGAGACGTTGATCAATAAGTTTACAACCTATTTTACCCACTCAAAAAGACAGACAAAAGTTAGTTGAATTTCCAATCTGTTATCACTGTGCTTTCAAAAAGAAATGGAAAGCCGCACACTCTAGGAGCTCAGATGCAATAATTTAATATCCTAATAACCAACGTTTCGACAGACAATCTGTCTTCATCAGGGTATAATGACAAACACTGCGGGTCACTAGTTTATATAGTGTGAAAGGACACACGCAGGTGTCTGTAATCATGGCCGGGTGTGGCCTAATAGCATTGGCCAATTCACAGATAAAAACAACATACAAAAAACATGGATAGCATGTGATCATAGATACTTGGCTACATAGGCCCACAACATTTACAAGGAATAGCAAAATCACAAGAATGGCTTCAAATCAAAGTCTACGTTGAGACCGAAGGGAGCAAGGGTCTTTAAATTAAAGATCCAGGCAGCCTCTCGTTTTAACAATAAGTTGTCGAGGTCACTGTGCTTTCAACCATCTAAAAGCACAGCCAAATTCCAATGGAAAAACAATGTCACATTTTTGGTTTAGTTGTCACCCAAATATTTATCACTGCATTTTCAACCATTTAAAAGCACAGCAAAGTTCAAATGGGAATACAATGTCAGATATTTTGTTCATTTATACGACAGAATGTGTTGTCACTGTGCTTTATCTTATAGCAGAATCAAATGACCTGAATTGCAGTTGAGATTACATTAAAAGTACATGGTGCAGGTGAGCAATGCCGTTTGAGATTCTGCGCAGATGATTTCAGCAATTGTGAAGATCTCCACAGACCTGCGACGATCTCTGCATGCTATCTTGAAAATGCACGCTTTATATGATTGCATCAGAAGACCTTTAGTTACAGTAAACTCAAAATGTGGACATGGATGTGTTACTCATTTTAAGGTTAAAATGTTTCAAGTTTTAGTTGTCATATGCACAGTGAAATGCTTAACTTGCAAGCCCTTCCCAACAGTGCAGTATTCCAAATCAAAATAGTATAAACTAAAAAACACGAGAAATAAGAGGAAGAAAAAAACAGAATGTGAGCTTTATACAGGGTCAGTGCCAGTACAAAAAGCACAATGTGCAGGGATACTGCAGTAATTGAGTACTGTATGTACATGTAGGCATGGAATAGGAGAAAGTGACTGGTAGCAGGATTAATAATAATAAATAATATGGCATCAGCATAAGTGGTGGGTGGGTTTGTGAGTGTACAGTATATGTGTGGGTGTTAGTGTGTGAAAGAGTGTCAGTGTAGGCGTGAAAGGTGGATATACAGTACATGTAAACAGGGCTGAAAAGTGACTGGTATCAGGAATATATAAATACTTATGGTAATACACTAATGGTAATATATACATGTAAACAGGCGTAATAGCGACCAGTAGCAGGATAAATAGATGGGTACTAACGGTAATGGCAATCAATAACCAATGAACAGCAGCGCAATGGTAATAATACATCTAATCAATAATCATTTTAGCAGCAGTTTAGGTGTGAAGGGGTGTGTGGATGTAAGTGTGTGGCATCAGTAATGAGGGTGTGAATGAGGGTGTATGTGAGTGTGTGTATGTGAGTAAGAGTGACAGTGTGTCTCTGAGTGGTAGAGAACTGTGGATGAGCATATAATCTGTGGGAGAGGGAGAGCAGTAGTTGCTAGCCAATTAATAGTCTTATGGCCAAGGATAGAAGCTGTTTAGTAGCCTGTTGGTCTGAGCGTTGATTCACCGGTACCGCCTGCCTGATGGGAGCTTGGAGAACAATCCATGTCTTGGGTGGCTGGAGTCTTTGGCAATTTTTCGGGCCTTTCTCAGACACCGCCTGACATGTATGTTCTGGATGGCTGGGCCGTCCGCACCACCCTCTGTAGGGACTTCCGGTCGAGGGGGATGCAGTTGCCATACCAGATGGTGATACGACCAGTCAGGATGCTCTCGGTGGTGCAGCTGTAAATGTTCCTGAGGATCTGACGGGCCATGCCAAATCGTTTCAGCCTCCTGAGGGATAAGAGGCGCTGCCGTGCCTTCATGACTATGTTGGTGTGAGAGGACCATGTAAAGTCCTCAGTGATGTGGACACAGAGAAACTTGAAGCTCTTGACACTATCCATTGCGTCCTGTCGATGGGGGTGGGCACCCCCCCTGCCGACCCCTGTTGCTGACGTTGATGAAGAGGTTGTTGTCCTGGCACCACACTGCCAGGTCTCTGACCTCCCTGTAGGCTGTCTCATCGCCTTTGGTGATCAGGCCTACCACCATCTAGCAAACTTGATGATGGAGTTGGAGCCGTGCATGGCCACACAATCATGGGTAAACAGGGAGTACAGGAAGGGGCTAAGCACACACCCCAGGGGGCCCCCATGTTGAGGGTCAGTGTGGCAGAGGTGTTGCCTACTCTCATCACCTGGGGTCGGCCCGTCAGGAAGTCCAGGATCCAGTTGCAGAAGGAGGTGTTCAGTCCCAGGGTCCCGAGCTTGGTGACGAGCTTGGAGGGCACTATGGTGTTGAACGCTGAGCTGTAGTCGATGAACAGCATTCTCACATAGGTATTCCACTAGTCCAGGGGGGAGAGGGAAGTGTGGAGTGCAATTGAGATTTCATCATCTGTAGATCTGTTGAGGGCGGTATAAAAAAATTGGAGTGGGTCTAGGGTGTTTTGGACAATAAAGTTGATGTGTGGCATGACCAGCCTTTCAAAGCACTTAATGATTACAGATGTGAGTGCTACAGGGCAGTAGTCACTGTGTCAGGTAGCCTTAGAGTTCTTGGGAACAGAAATTATGGTGGTCAGTTTGAGACGTGGGGATTACAGACTAGGACAAGGAGAGGTTGGAAATTACTGTGAAGATGCCTGCCAGCTGGTCTGCGCAAGCTCTGAGAACGTTCCCTGGAATACCGTCCGGCCATCATTCTTAAATGGAAGACGTTTGGAACCACCAAGACTCTTCCTAGAGCTGGCCGCCCGGCCAAACTGAGCAATCGGGGGAGAAGGACCTTGGTCAGGGAGGTGACCAAGAACCCGATGGTCACTCTGACAGAGCTCCAGAGTTTCCCTGTGGATATTGGAGAACCTTCCAGAAGGACAACCATCTCTGCAGCACTCCACCAATCAGGCCTTTATGGTAGAGTGGCCAGACGGAAGCCATGACAGCCCGCTTGTAGTTTGCCAAAAGGCACCTAAAGACTCTCAGACCATGAGAAACAAGATTCCCTGGTCTGATGAAACCAAGATTGAACTCTTTGGCCTGAATGCTAAGCGTCACATCTGGAGGAAACCTGGCCCCATCCCTACGGTAAAGCATGGTGGTGGCAGCATCATGCTGTGGGGATGTTTTCTAGCGGCAGAGACTGGGAGAATAGTCGGGAAAGATGAGCGGGGCAAAGTACAGAGAGATCCTTGATGAAAACCTGCTCCAGAGCACTCAGGACCTCAGACTGGAGTGAAGGTTCACCTTCCAACAGGACAATGACACTAAGCACACAGCCAAGACAACGCAGGAGTGGATTTGGGACAAGTCTCTGAATGTCCTTGAGTGGCCCAGCCAGAGCCCGGACTTGAACCCAATCGAACATCTCTGGAGAGACCTGAAAATACCTGTGCAGCGATGCTCCCCATCCAACCTGACAGCGCTTGAGAGGATCTGCACAGAAGAATGGGAGAAACTCCCCAAATACAGGTGTGCCAACCTTGTAGCGTCATACCCAAGAAGACTTGAGGCTGTGTTCGCTGCCAAAGGTGCTTCAACAAAGTACTGAGTAAAGGGTCTGAATACTTATGTAAATGTGATATTTCTGTTTTTGAAATATCACATTTGAAAAAAAATCTAAAAACCTGTTTTTGCTTTGTCATTATGGGGTATTGTGTGTAGATTGATGGGGGGGGGGGGGTTGTACAATGTAATCAATTTTAGAATAAGGCTGTAACGTAACAAAATGTGGAAAAACTCAAGGAGTCTGAATACTGGTACTGTATATATTTTTTGATAGTGGAAATAACGTTGAAGATCTACAAATTCAACATATGTATATTCCACGCAGATTCCACGTCACAATATGTTGATAAATTACATTGAAACAACGTTGATTCAACCAGTTTGTGCCCAGTGGGGTGCTTCCACACAGGTGTGGTTCTTGAGTTAATTAAGAAATTAACATCCCATCATGCTTAGGGTCATGTATAAAAATGCCCTGTTGCCCATTATGTTGGCTACCATGACTAGAATAAGTTCTCAGTTACTTTGAAAGAGGGGTCTTAAAGGAGCATAGGGGTTTTAAAGTGTGTGTGTGTGTGTGTGTCTCAGTCACCAGATCCCAACACAATTGAACACTTATAGGAGATTCTGGAGCAGTGGAGGCTCCTCGGAGGAGGAAGGGGAGGACAATCCTCCTCAGTGAATTTCATAAAAATAAAAATAGTAAAACATTGAAAAAGTTATCATTTTTTAGATAAAACTATACTAAATATATTCACGTCACCAAATAATTGATTAAAACACACTGTTTTGCAATTAAGGTCTACAGTAGCCTTAACCGCACTCTGTAGGGTAGCACCATTGCGTAGCCGGAGGACAGCTAGCTTCCGTCCTCATCTTGGTACATTGACTTCAATACAAAACCTAGGAGGCTCTTGGTTCTCACCCCCTTCCATAGACTTCACAGTAATTATGACAACTTCCGGAGGACGTCCTCCAACCTATCAGAGCTCTTGCAGCATGAATTGACATGTTGTCCACCCAATCAAAGGATCAGAGAATGAATCTAGTACTGAAAGCATAATCTACAGCTAGCTAGCACTACAGTGCATAAAATGTGGTGAGTAGAGAGAAAGACAATAGTTGCACAGTTTTTAACAAATTAATTTCTTCAAAAATAAAGGAGAATCAAGAGAGAGAGAGAGAGATTTCTTAATTTTTTTTCAGTTTCAGTTACTTAGCTAGCAAATGCAGCTGGCTAGTTTAGTTACTCAAACACAACACTGGAACTCTTCCAAGTCAAGGTGAGCTTTTGTTTTTATTTATTTATTGCCACCAGCGACCGCTGGTGTAACTGCTTACTGACTATACACTGTAAAGTTACTGCATGATTGTAGCTGGTTTACTAATGCATTAGTTATATTAGCTATGTTGACTAGGACATTACTTTAACTAATATGGGGACTAGATGTAGGCTGTGTGTAGCGGTTATGACATGGTTTGGCTTGGAAATGTTTTTTCACCTGGTCACATACAGCTGATGTGTTGTTCATTGAAGTCCACAAACGAAGGGAAAAGGTGAGAGGGAAAACAATGTGGCTGCTATGAAAGTGAACTGTGTTTATGCGTGATCAGGGGTGTATTTATTTTGAAAAATGTTTCTTAAACTGAAGCAAACGAAACGGGGATAAAAAATACCTGAATTTGTCCAAAATAAACTCTCGTTTGCAACTGTTGGAATAATGATTACACCCTAGATAAGCTAGATGCAGGCAAGAGTGTGCAAGGCGGTATTGAATGTGTCACTGTCTGTCCATGTGTCACTGTCTGTCATCTCAAATGTTTCTCTCGACCTGTGTGCACCTACGTTGTAAACTTTCTTTCATAGGCTAGGTTGTAGCAACCTCATGATGGGTATAGGGAAAATTCGAGTATCATGTAGTAGCCTAAACCTATCAATGTAACATTGAGCTGGGTGAATGGAATATGAATGACAGTCATCCAACATGTTGTAATAGAAATAAGGCCATGCTCATGAAAAGAAACCATCATAAACCGCACTGACCGCCACTGTTCTGGAGCGGCGCTGAACAGCGTTTTCCACAACCATCAACAAAAAAAAAAGGCACTTTATGTTGGTATTTCCTTTATTTTGGCAGTTAACTGTATGAGTTTAACACAGTAGCCATATTCTTGGTGTGTTCCTTGAAGCGCGTAAACTCAATTTACAAGGGAGCTGGCCATGGTGCTGAAAACTGGACTGAGCGCCTGTTCTAAAACGACTTGTATTGTCCAGACATCATCCCGTTATCTTCTTTGGTTATTTAAAGTACATGATATCGTGAAAATGGCACTGCACGTATTCACTAACGGGTTTCAAGAGATTTAATTAGCTTTTTCTTACAGGGCTACATCGTCAAAATCACTGAAATACCTAGACTAGGCTACTGAGCAAAGAAATCAGACAGTTACCACTGATTGCAACAAACATCTAACACAGCACTGGACCACTAATTCACAACTTTTTTTTACACCACGTCGAATAAATGACCAAATATAAGCAACCATTTTAAACCATAATACACAATGTAGTTAAATCTGTTCACACGAAAATTACATTTTAACTGGAGCCATCTACACCCGTTTTCAGTGTTGCAAAGCGAAGATTGAGCGAAAAGGAATAACACTAGGCCTTCAGGTGATTGGTTAGACTTGCATGACATCATTAACAGTCCGTTCTCTTGTTGTCTGTGAACATTCAAACTTGAAAAAAAATCAGTCTCTCACAGATGATGGCACATCTGGCGGAGTCCGAACTGCTTCATTCGAGAGAGACTTGCACAGCTCAGCTCGGGGCGTTTCGGTCACCAGTCACTTGGAATTGTCCTCTCCTTATCAAGGCTCTCTCTGATACCTGCCGAAAGACATTTTGACATGAAAAGGCATGATGTGATCCAATATGTGCCAATTATTATGATATCGCACAAAATGAGGACATCATCTTCTCTATCCTTCAGGAAAAACATATCCGAGTAAGATTGAGAGAGGGATTTTTGCCTGGTTGAGTACCATCTAAACATGCAACATGAATCCCACTAACAGCACTGGAGCTGGTGGGCTTTCGCCCTGGAACTTTAACAGTAAGTTATCATATTTATAATGTACTTTTCGCAAATGGGAAAGATAGGCTATTAGACAGAAAGTGTGGAAATCTAACTCCCCTGCAAACAATATAGTCTATAGGTGTAAACAATGTGTGCATTCTGAAAAATCCACTTTTGCAAATGAAGGCTGTTCAAATAACTTGTCCCCGAGTTATCATGAACATTATTTTAGAATCCCAAAGGATAGGCTATTTACAGATGTATTAACAATAACGGAATCAACTACATTAATTGTTCTCAGAAATACTATTGTGTCACCCCTTATGATTTCCACCATTTGATAGCACATCAAAGTGACCGAGAAAAGAGCGCGCAATTAAGTGCGCTTGATCAATTTGTATGGTTCGGCTGTGATATCTGAGTAAGCAGCCTTTGGGTTAGACTATTATAGAAAAATCATCGCCATGTGCACAAATAAAAATAAATACAAATATGTTTTTCCATATGTTGTGGTCCTATCGACGTGATGTTATAGTAGGCTATATTAGGCTAAACGATTTTAAAAGATGGTCCGACTTGAAGTAAATAAACTGTAGCCAATATATCCTAATCTCCCAAAAAAATATTATAATGTGTACTAACTGTTGATCTTCATCTTACGTTCGTAGTGTTTGTATAACTAACAGTTAAAGTAGTTGTAGATTATGAAGTTCTGAAATCTCAGACACAATTGTTAAAAGGGTTTTTCTAATGAAAGAAGGGAACGTGCGCGTTATGGGAACGTGCACGTTAGGATGGCACCAAACTATTATTTTACAGTGCTCTTCAGATAATTTGATGAGTTAATTGGGTGGATATTTGACCACTGGAGTTCAGGCCAATTATGAGAGGGGCATGCTTCTGGTTCTGAGGAAGTTCATGTAAACATTCTTAATGCGTGACACTTGGTTCTCCATTTTGGGCTCTCTCTCTCTGCTTTCATTAAAATGTCCTACTCATTGCTGTTGTTGAATGAATGCATTTATTTCATTTTGGGGGTGCTGAGGTTTCTAGTGCTGGTGATAGCTGCCTCATAGCTGATTACATTGGGATCCCCAGTTCAACCAAAGCTCCTAATGCAAAAACTGTGCTGATATTCATTTACATCTAACACATGCAATTTACATTAATCTGTCTAAGATAAAGTTGATATAAACATTATACAATTGACATTTGCATCACAGTGCAGATACCCAGTCCCCTATTCTCACTGCACCTGCAACTGACACAAAGCCATTTCACAATTCATCTTACTCCCCTTCACTTCTTTCTCTCAGCTGCCGGGCATCCTTGAGAGACCTGCTTTAAAGTGTTTTAAACTTCCTGATGGTGGCTTTTGGTGCAGGGAAATGCCTGAACTTCATTGAGATGCAAAGCTCTCCCCGCAGCCCCTCGGAAATGAGCATCCCGACTGTCAGGATTTGTGTCCCCTCTACAATCATCAGTGGCAGCAGCGCACAGAGTCAGACACCCAGAGCTCATCAAATGTCTCACAGCTGGGACTGCAGTAGTCCTGCTTATGACTCAATCTAGTGACTTCCACAGAGGAGTGCAGTGTGGTTGGGTATTTGGTGTGCTGGGTTCTCATCCTGTCCCTGTTTTGGTCCATGGCTGTTGTGCTTGGCTGCATTTGGCGTGGTGGACACTTTCAGCAGGTCTGATATTAACTCTATGGGACAGACTGTGGATGGGGTCAGGCAAGCCATTGTCCTTCAACCCAGACTCATCAATTAGGGAGCCATTTTGTTAATTGAGCGTGAGAGGCTGAGAGATCTGTAATGCTCTTTTGGCCGTCCCCCTGTCCCACCCCCTGGTCAGGGTGACGTTTTTTCTACCAGGGTTGGGCTCAATTCGAATTGAAGGCAGTCAATTCAGGAAGTGATTTGAATGAAAAATTCAGACATTTTAAATCTTGAAATATATAGCTTCTACTTTTCAGTTTATTGAGGAGACATTAAAAATAAAAGCCCTTTTTTTGATGTATTGGTTTGTAATTTTAGAATCTTTCCTGAATTGACTGCCTTCAATTCAAATTGAGCCTAACCCTGTTCTCTAGAATTTCAATCATTTAGAACACGTGTGGAACCTATTTAGGATGTTTACTTAGGTGAAATTAGCTCAGGCCAAAATAAACTCCATACAAATACACTATAGTCAGAGAGACAATGTAGTTTATACATTTCCTCTAATGGGGTCATATGCTACACCCAACCCCCATATTAACTCCAATACTCCCCTCCCTGCCTGTCTGCTTCATAACCTAGTTTTAGGACTGACGCTGCTGCAGCACTGCTGTGTGCCAACGCTGGCCACAGATGTTTCACACTGGCACACACTGGCATAGACTGGGCTGGATGTGTTAGCCGGAGGCCATGGCGTAGAACGATTCCTAGGGGACTCATTTCATGCCCTCTTCAGATTCATGAGCTCCAGGAATTCAGTCAGCTCTGACTCAGGGAGAGATGGATCATCTTTCCTAGGGTTTAGATTTCATGAGACTGCCCACTGGGCACACCACATCATCATTTCAACGTGGACAGTTGGGTAATATTTGGTTGAGACGTTGATTAATGAGATTACAACCTATATTCACCCACTCAAAAATATAGCCAAAAGTTAGTTGAATTTCCAATGTGTTATCACTGTGCTATCAACCATCTAAAAGCACAACTAAATTCTAATGGAAAAACAATGTCCGATTTTTTGTTAAGTTGTCACCCAAATGTCTATCACTGCGCTTTCAACCATTTTAAAAGCACAGCAAAGTTCAAATGGGAATGCAATGTCAGATATATAGTTGATTTAATGTGTTATCCCTGTGCTTCATGTAATAGCAGAACCAAATGACCTGGATTGCAGTTGAGATTATATTAAAAGTCCATGGTGCAAGTGATCAATGTCGTTTGAGATTCTGCACAGATTATTACAGCAATTGTGAATCTCTCCACAGACCTGCGATGACCTATGCATGCTTTCTTGAACATGCACGCTTTATATAATTACATAAGAAGACATTTATAGTTACGGTAATCTCAAAATGTGGACATGGATGTGTTAGTCATTTTAAGTTTGAATGTTACATTAGTCTGTAAAATAGCCTTAACTTTAGGCTAGTTACTGTGTTACATTTTTATGATAGTCGAAATAACGTTGAAGATCTGACATTGTTTTAAAGGTAGAAATTCAACATATTTTATGCAAGGTTTGTCTATGTTGAAAATTGGTTACCATGATGACATTATCCAGTGGTTGAAATTTCACCCTCAAAGCAACAGTTTGTATATTACTTTTTTCAAATGTATTTTCCACGTAGATTCCATGTCACAATACGTTGACAAATGACGTTGAAACAACGCTGATTCAACCAGTTTGTGCCCAGTGAGTGTAGCCTCCAATAAATTAAACTGTCAATTTATCTGCTTTACTTTGACAGTCTCCCATCATCCACTGTAGCTTGGAGTTTCATGTTCACTTTTTCTATGATATTAATATGGCATTGTACTGTTCTTTAATCCAGACACTCAGAAAAAACTGTTCCACTCTCAACCATTTTGTGGGATCAATGATGATTCATGATATATCCTTCCCTCTGTTAGCAAGGGTTGTGGACCAAATGGGAACATGTTGGCCATGTTTTTCTCATCAACACTAAAACTGTGTTCGTTTGTGCTCAGTGGCTGGTGTGTGTGCACAATGCACAATGGTGGTGGTGAAGTTGGTGGGTGTGCACAATGCACAATACAATGAATCCATGCTGGAAAACAACGTCAAGTTAGGGAATGGCAGGACTAATTGTCAGTGGTCAGTGTTGCTGTGTGCTATTATTGATTAACAATATTAAATACAGTAGATTAATTTGATTAATGTTGGGTTCCCTCTAGTACTGAGCGATTAACCTAAATGTTGTATTTCCAGGTTATTAAACGGCTAATTCATCGAAGTCTGTTCAATTACTTGAAATCCATTTAGTTATATTTGTTTGTGAGCTCAACGCAACGTTTCTCTAGAGAAAATGCATTCATTCACAAGAGAAGTTAACTATGTGGGATGCTGGGCTGACGGGAGTTTTCATTAGGCAAATATTCAACCTAGTTCAGCACAGAAACGTAGTAATTAACTACAATGACCATAATCCATTACACCTGTCCTTCCCGGCTCGGACAATAGTGTTTGATTGCTATAGAGTACCACAGTATGAGTCATAATACCCATAAAACCTAGTGGTCAAACAAGGAAATGGTTACAGTCGTTTTTCCACTATTCATTTCTCCTATAGGGGATTTTAAAGACACTTAAAATAAGGGCTGTGTTTTGATAACCGAGTAAATCTCTCTAGGACAAGGTGACAAACCGCCGCTCCCCCCTTGAGCATCCCATTGGTTACTGCATGTGGGTCATGATTGTCTATGCAATTAAAATGTGGGTCAAAAGGGAAATAATAGTATTATCTGAGTTTTCCGTTTAAGATATGCCATCATTCTAGTATAATTAATATGTGATGTTTTAGCTTAAAATTGGTGTGTAATCTGTTGATTCTTTGGATAGCAGATGTAACAGACATACCAGCCACCCATGCACCCCTCTATCAACGCTGTGAGGAAGTGATGTAATAAATAAACAGACACAAACACCCTCATCGTAATGTTAACAGAACTGCAGGAATGCAGTGATCGGCAGGTGGGGGCGAAGGACACTGTCTACCGGTGTCCTAGCAAGCTAGTGGTGTCACCCCCGCCTCCTGCCCGTGTCTTCTTCTTCTGTGGGGTTTATCTGCGGTTGGCATCCAATGTTATGGTACAATACCGGCACCTACTGTAGTCTCCTGCCTGTGTACCTAGTTTAAGTCCATGCAGGAACACCCCGAATTGCGGGCCGCAATCACACCCTTCTCGGCTCGGACAGAGACGGATAGCCTACACACAGACCGCACGAGAGAGGAATGTACACAGCACAATGACGAGAGGGATAGAGACAGTTCCTGGGGTAGCGCTACCCGATTGATAGTTGTAGTTATTGGTAATAAGCAGTCTTGAAAGTATGCTTTATGTACTTTGAAGAACAGTCAAATTATTTCGTGAGACAGCTCTGCAGCATACTTAGACAGCTACTAGCTAGACAGCTAGCTACTAGCCTAGCTAAATAGGGTGACTCAAAGACGGTACAGTATGGGGAGCACAGAGATAACGTTAAATGGTTATCTGGCTGGCTGGCTGCTACTGCCTGAGCAGAGATGAGATTATGACTTTAAAGGAATGAAAAATAATAAAGTCAATGAAGTAATATACACAACTGAAATATTTTATTATTTCATAGTAATTTCCTATTTTTCTATTGATGTCTAACCAATGTGGACCTGACAGAGACAATGGAACATTTTGGCAATTGAATGTTCACTATTCTTGGCTTTGGAATTTTCATTAAAAAGCTCTAAAATAATTGTAATGCCATTATTTCATAATGCATTTAATGTTGAAAAAAATAATCGAGAAAGAAATCATAAACTGTGATTATTTTGTAATAACCGAACCAAAACCGAACCAACCTCAAAAAGCACTAATGGCTCAGCACTAGTTCCCTCCATGATACCGATTTATTTCAAGTCAATGGGTAGCAATAACTACACTATTCCATGGTATGTGATCATCTCTCTCTCCCCCCTCTTCCTTTCCCTCTCTCATATGTATATGTTATCTTTGATTTCAGAGCAACAGTAGTACGAGGTTCATGGCCATTGCTATTTCATAGGAGGGCCTCATTATTCATAATGCTGCCGTGCTCCAGTGGCAGCTTTAATTACATAAACTTAATTGAAGAAAGCATGGCTCTTATTGTAATGTCAGCAGTTGCCTATCAGCGTTCCACAATACCTGTTTGAAGCCACATCCTCTATTTATAGCATCCTCTCTCATCAAAGCCACTGTGGCAACTAACATTATAACTAAGATCAGATTGAATTCACGCATTGTTGTTGCAAGTTGCCACAGTGACTGTAACAAAGACAAAATCCACACCTGCAGTCTGAGGGAGAACAGCCAGTCAAGACCATAACTAAAATATAATATGCAGGGTATGTTGACAGGAAACAGCCACCTTGTTATATAAATTAGTTAAATTAGAGAGTTAATCATCACATATGCATGTCTTTAATTAGAATTAGAATTATGTATGTCAACATGACATACAGTGCATTTGGAAAGTATTCAGACCCCTTGACCTTTTCCACATTTTATTACATTACAGCCTTATTCTACACACAATACCCCATAATGACAAAGCAAAAACAGGTTTTTAGACATTTTTTGAAATGTATAAAATAAAACCCCCCGGAAATATCACATTTACATAAGTATTCAGACCCTTTACTCAGTACTTTGTTGAAGCACCTTTGGCAGCGATTACAGCCTAGAGTCTTATTGGGTATGACGCTACAAGCTTGGCACACCTGTATTTGGGTTTCTCCCATTCTTCTCAAGCTCTGTCAGGTTGGATTGGCAGCGTCGCTCCACAGCTATTTTCACGTCTCTCCAGAGATGTTCGACCGGGTTCAAGTCCGGGCTCTGGCTGGGCCACTCAAGGACATTCAGAGACTTGTCCCAAATCCACTCCTGCGTTGTCTTGGCTGTGTGCTTCGTGTCGTTGTCCTGTTGGAAGGTGAACCTTCACTCCAGTCTGAGGTCCTGAGCGCTCTGGAGCAGGTTTTCATCCAGGATCTCTCTGTACTTTGCTCCGTTCATCTTTCCCTCAATCCTGACTAGTCTGCTGCTGAAAAACATCCCCACAGTATGATGCTGCCACCACTATGCTTCACCGTAGGGATGGTGCCAGGTTTCCTCCAGATGTGATGCTTGGCATTCAGGCCAAAGAGTTCAATCTTGGTTTCATCAGACCAGAGAATCTTGTTCCACATGGTCTGAGAGTCCTTTAGGTGCCTTTTGGCAAACTCCAAGCGGGCTGTCATGTGCCTTTTACTGAGGAATGGCTTCCATCTGGCCACTCTACCATAAAGGCCTGATTGGTGGAGTGCTGCAGAGATGGTTGTCCTTCTGGAAGGTTCTCCTATCTCCACAGAGGAACTCTGGAACTCTGTCAGAGTGACCATCGGGTTCTTGGTCACCTCCCTGACCAAGGCCCTTCTGCCCCGTTTAGCCGGGTGGCCAGCTCTAGGAAGAGTCTTGGTGGTTCCAAACTTCTTCCATTTAAGAATGATGGAGGCCACTGTGTTCTTGGGGACCTTCAATGCTGCAGAATTTTTTTGGTACCCTTTCTCAGATCTGTGCTTCGACACAATCCTGTCTCGGAGCTCTACGGACAATTCCTTCAACCTCATGACTTGGTTTTTGCTCTGGCATGCACTGCCAACTGTGCGACCATATATAGACGGGTATGTGCCTTTACAAATCATGTCCAATCAATTAAATTTACCACAGGTGGACTTCAATCAAGTTGAGGAAACATCTCAAGGAAGATCGATGGAAACAGGATGCACCTGAGCTCAATTTCGAGTCTCATAGCAAAGTATCTGAACACTTATGTAAATGAGGTCTTTCTGTTTTTTATTTGTAATACATTATCTAAAATTTCTAAAAACCTGTTTTCACTTTGTTGTTATGGGGTATTGTGTGTAGATTGAGGATTTTTATTTATTTCATCCATTTTAGAATAAGGCTGTAATGTAACAAGGTGGAAAAGGTCAAGGGGTCTGAATACTTTCCGAATGCACTGTATAGACATGACATACAGACTTTACCTCCCTCTTTCTCCCCGTCTGTCTCTCCCTATTTTATTTTCTCTCCTCTCTCTCTCTCTCTCTCTCCCTCTCTCTCTCTCTCTCGCTCTCTCTTTCTCTCTTCACTAAATCAGCCTTTAACCATACCATCAGAAGTTTCCCATTATTCTTAAATCTAAGTTTATTTGGTAATGAATACAGTAACTATGTTTGACAAGGCCAGTACATTCCTGACAGCCCAGCAGAGCAGTGCCAGTGGCAGGGATGTTTCTTTGCAGGTAGTTACATGGCACAGCATGGAAGCCTGGATAATGAGGATAAAGGGACTCAAAGGTAGAGCATGTACCATATCAAGAAGCTTACAGCACAGAAGAGGATCCCTACAGCATGCAGCGGGGGAGTTCACTGAGCCATGCACCCTATATTTAGCATTATTATTAGACCCTCCTAATGTTTAGAGCTCAGAGTGTGTTCCCATCAAGATTTAGCCTTACAGCATGGGTGTCAAACTCATTTGCACCCACTGGCCTCTTCCGCACTTAAAATGTATTATAATTCATCTCCGTCGAAATTTGCAAAAAAAAATCCTCTATCCATCGCTTTTGGAATTTCCGATGCTCCTTGACTCTAGTTTTCGTTTCGATGACTGTTAGTAAGCTGGACAGAGTGAAGAGATTATAAATGTAGGTCCATTATCATTTCTACACTGTTTTGATTTGGTTTTAGTCATTTAAATGTCGATTGATATCGTTTTGCCCCATTATTTTAAAAAATATATATCTTATAAATGTTTTTAACTCAAAGCACCCACGGGCCGGTTTCCTTTACAGGGATTGAGAGGCTGTCCCTGTTGTGCAGTCTCAATAGTTCAGAAGACCAACGCAAGAGAGCGTGATTCCTGCACATACTGTTTGCTAGCATTACCTTAATTGCTGTAGATGTGGAGACTGACAATGTGTTGTTGCTACAACTGATTCTTAAGTAGGCTTACCGAAGAATTGCTTGATTAACCTATGCTTGAAATGCATAACAGTCCAGTGCATATTCTGTGTATTCTGCGTATTAGTGAAGTTTATTTACGTTGTTGAGGGCCTTAGTCCCTTAGTTTAGTCTTAACGTAGGCCTTAGTTTAGTCTGTGTGTTGAACCTTGTGTTTATTAGTTTAAGAGATGATACTGCATACAAGGATTAATATTCTACTCTCAAAACCTTCATAAAAAGGAAAGTGGCTCAGAAGATGGAGTAATCCTATTTTGCTAAATAGTTACTATAGTCCTTGTTTAAACTCCTGATTAATGAATGGAAGTATTTGTCAGCAGCATCTGCTGTTTGTGGCATCCTGCTGTTCAGCTTTGGCAAGTTACGTAGAGAAATAACTCTCTGTGGCTCTGGAACTGTAACAGTCTGGATAACTAAGGTATAGGCCTATAGCTTTCTCTTGGGAAATACTTACTTACACGACATGGCCAAAAGTATGTGGACACGCGTTCAAATTAGTGGATTCATTAATTTTATGTATAAAATCGAGCACACAGCCATTCAATCTCCATAGAAAAACATTGGCAGTAGAATGGCCCGTACTGAAGAGCTCAGTGACATTCAACGTGGCACCATCACAGGATGCCACCTTTCCAACAAGTCAGTTCGTCGAATGTCTGCCCTGCTAGAGCTGCCCCGGTCAACTGTTAAGGGCTGTTATTGTGAAGTGGAAACATCTAAGAGCAACAACGGCTCAGCCGCGAAGTGGTAGGCCACACAAACTCACACAACGGGACTGCCGAGTGCTGAAGCACAAAGCACTTAAAAATCATCTGTCCTCAGTTGCAACACTCACTACCGAGTTCCAAACTGCCTCTAGGAGCAACTGTTCGTCAGGAGTTTCCATGGCCGGGCAGCCGCACACAAGCCTAAGATTACAATGTGCAATCCAAGCGTTTGCTGCAGTGGTGTAAAGCTCGCCGCCATTGGACTCTGGGGCAGTGGAAACACGTTTTCTGGAGTGATGAATCACACTTCACCATCTGGTAGTCCGACGGACTAATCTGGGTTTGGCAGAGAACGCTACCTGCCCGAATGCAACTGTAAAGTTTGGTGGAGAAGGAATAATGGTCTGGGGCTGTTTTTCATGGTTTGGGCTAGGCCCCTTAGTTCCAGTGAAGGGAAATCTTAACGCTACATCACTAGCACATTAGAGGCTGCTTCTGCCTATTGAAATCACTGGCCACTTTAAGAAATGGAACACTAGTCACTTTAATAATGTTTACATATCTTGCACTACTCATCTCATATGTATATACTGTATTCTATTCTATAATATTCTACTGTATCTTAGTCCATGCCGCTCTGTCATTGCTTGTCCATATATGTATATATTCTTAAATTCCCGCAATAACATCTGCTAAACACGTGTATGTGACAAATATAATTTGATTTGATTTACAATGACATTCTAGACGATTCTGTGCTTCTAACTTTGTGGCAACAGTTTGGGGAAGGCCTTTCCTTTTTCAGCATGACAATGCCACCTGTCCACAAAGCGAGGTCAATACAGAAATGGTTTGTCAAGATTGGTGTGGAAGAACTTGACTGGCTTGCACAGAGCCCTGACCTCAACCCCATCAAATACCTTTGGGATAAATTGGAACGCCGACTGCGAGCCAGGCCTAATCACCCAACATCAGTGCCCGACCTCACTAATGCTCTTGTGGCTGAATGGAAGCAAGTCCCCGCAGCAATGTTCCAACATCTAGTGGAAAGCCTTCCCAGAGAAGTGGAGGATGTTATAGCAGCAAAGGGGGGACCAACTCCATATCAATGCCCATGATTTTGGAATGAGATGTTCGACGAGCCGGTGTCCACATACTTTTGGCCATGTGTACAATAGTGCCATGTCACAGGCACAAACAACTCATGAAATATTGAATCCCATGAGATATAATTGATCCTATGGTATATAACATCAGACCTATTTCATAGTATATCATACTGTATGTTCACAGATATTTCATAATGCACAATGCCTTATAATCGAGGATCACATGTCTTTACTACTTACGGGTTCATAAATCTATACCACCATCTATACTTTAAGATGGGGTGAGTAAGATGAGTACCCACTCCCTGCAACATTATGCAAGCACATGGTCACAGTCACAAGTGACAAAGTATAAGTTCTTAAAATAGGCCCTGCTCAGATTCAAGGCTGTTTGCTGGACTACATAGTGACCCGCTGTCTTTAAAGGAGAAATCTCCTTGATATTGGATGAACAGGAACTGGATCAAACTTACTTAGAAACTGATATAGAATCACTGAGATAAATGACCTGTCATGTATATGTACCTATATTTGATAAAATATAGTATTTTACCTGTAGCATCAAAGACCAAAAAGCCTAATCACAGTATCTGGCCTGTGACGGCTGTGTTTTAGAAATGTTGGCATTAAGGGCTTTCAAGTGGAGTGCATCTGCTTTTCTCTTGCTAGACATGAGCATATCACAGTCATGCCAAAATGGATGACATTGCTAGAGCCAGGGACAGTAATTGGGAGATTTTACACTGTAAGAAAATCACCTATCTACTGTATATTTAACTATTTCTCTCTAATTGCATAATTCCTTGGCAGGGACTGAAATACATTAAAGTTGTCTGTTTAATTATGGATACTCCCCTGAAACCCTTACATGCCTACACCGTTTTACACCCGAACAGTAGAACCTCGATCAGTGGGCTCAATGTGGGCTCAGTTATTCACATCTGAAAAAAGCCAAGTCACTGTTCTTTAAAGCCAAGTCACTGTTCTCCTTAAACCGGGTGGCTATGAGTGATGTAGTCTATATTAGCTCCCCACTTAACAGAGGTACATTTTTACATCGTTCAAATCCTTTATCTGAGGAATCCCTCACAGACAGACTTTTAGGACCATGTTGTCAAGAGGTTCACATTTCCAGAGCTTAAAGTCAGGTAAAAACACAAACCTCACACAAGCGTGTTCAGCCAAGATACCAGTGTTGGGGAAGCTACTCTAAAATAGTTTATTAGGTACACCCATCTAGTTCTGGGTCGGACCCCACTTTACCTCCAGAACAGCCTGAATTCTTCCCCACACCATTACACCACCAGCCTATACCATTGACACCAGGCAGGATGGGGCCATGGAGTCATGCTGCTTACACCAAATCCTGACTCATCAGCATGACTCAACAGGAACCGGGATTCGTCGGGCCAGGCAATGTTTTTCCACACCTAAATTGTCCAGTGTTGATGATCACATGCCCATTGGAGCCGCTTCTTCTTGTTTTTAGCTGATAGGAGTGGAACCCAGTGTGGTCATCTGCAGCAATAGCCCATCGGTGACAAGGACCGACGAGTTGTGCGTTCTGAGATGCTGTTCTGCACACCACTGTTGTACTGCGCCGTTATTTGCCTGTTTGTGGCTCGCCTGTTAGCTTGCATGATTCTTGCCATTCTCCTTCGACCTATCTCATCAACAAATTGTTTTTGCCCACAGAACTGCTGCTGACTGGATGTTTTTTGTTTGTTGCACCGTTCTCGGTAAACCATAGACACTGTTGTGTGCAAAAAGCCCAGGAGGCCCGCCGTTTCTGAGATACTGGAATTGGCGCACCTGGCACGACAATCATAACACGCTCAAAGTCGCTTAAGTCACTCATTTGGCCATTCTAACATTCAATCGAACAGGAACTGAATGCCTCGATGCCTGTCTGCCGGCTTTATATAGCAAGCCATGGCCACGTGACTCACTGTCTGTAGGAGCGAACCATTTTCATGTACCTAATAAACTGGCCACTGAGTGTAGTTTACCAAGCTACCAATTACTTCACGCTAGAAAAAGTTAAGCTTCAAGTGAGAACTAGGAACAGATGTACATTCAGGTCTGATGCCAAAAAAGAAAGGGAATTCTTGCCTTCTTCAACCCTATTTTCTTTTCATTTAGCAAAAAAGTAGTGTGTAGTTCCAGTAGTTAGTTACACCACTACATAGCAAAAAGTAATTAACTACTGGAATCACAACTTAGATTTGAAATGAGTTCAGCTACCTCCAAGCTACTGCATATTGTAGTTAAATTACTAGTTTAACTATAGTACATGAAGTTAACTACTCCCGAACACTGCAAGATACTGAAACTAAGAGCAATTTTAATGTTAGCAGCCAGCATCTCTGTCTTGCTGGCATCAAAAAGAATGGGTTATTCCGTCACCGGAATATGGATTTTTAGACTAGTTTGATCTCCTCTGAGTTATTTTTAACTTCAAAGTTGGCTGAACAGTGAAAAATAACAAACCTACGATATGACCGTAGGTGGTTTTATTTGATTCCTGCCTCTCAGTTATGGAGAACTTAACAGGTTATGGACCGAATCCCCTCGTTCTCAGTTCCACCTTCTGGAGGTCAGAGCAGTATACAACAACAGAAGACCGAGAGCATTAAAAGCAACATGTCACATCCTATATTCTGACTGAAAGACAGGGGCCATGTCTTTGATCATTATTGAAAAGATCTCCTGTGTCCCCTAGCAAAACACTGCTTTGCCATTAGAGGGCAGCCTTTCAATGGAATCACACAATCACACCATCAAGCTATTCTAAAGACATGCTGACATTCACACATTGCAGAAACACCTATTGTAATATGGATTATGGCAAGTTGTTAGCTAGCGTTTTGTATAATTTGATCTCCTTATTGAATGGGGTTTGTTTGTTGTTCTAATGCCCTGCCTTGCATTTCTACAGTTGTTTTGTTTTTGTATTATTTGATCATGTTTTATACAGTTGGGTTTCCAAACTACAACACTACAAACAGAATACTGAACTATACTGCTTTAGTAGTGCCTAGCCCTAGACAGAGCAGAGACAGACTCAGCTACACTTTCAACAGTATCTCCTCCTCAAGGTAGTATTGTATAGTGGAAGTGTCTTGTGTCAGGACGTACCTCTGCAACTTTGCTGTTTGCATTTCAAAGCTTTACAGTTGGCTGACAACTGAGTATTTCCGCTGAGTATCGGGGTGCTGTGCCGATGATGACGAAACTTAGGGAAATGCCTTTTATATTCACAGTACCTCAATATTTAATGTGGGGGATCCATTCCTGACACAGATAGTTATCCATGATAGAAAAAATCGGATTACTATTCAATGCTAATGGTAGGCTAATTATGCATAATTTGAGCTCAGAGTCACATATTCTTACACATCGATGTCACATCGCAGGCTCGGCTTGGGTATTTCTATCCGTTGTTTTTCATTAGTATGCGAGGGGAAAATACCTTAAAATGCATCTAATCTCAACTGTTTTAGAGAGGCTTAAATAATTAACCTTTGGGGCAATCTAAATAACCAGAAAGAGATGTTGACGTTTAGTGCTGTGTTTAATTTAATTCTCTGTGATGTCTTAATTGAATGAACAGACAGCTGCACAGAGCATGCTGTAGAATACATCACTGAGCAGCAATACAATATGAACCCAACCCTCCTCACCCAAGGCCATTCACCAGGAATGCTGTCCAGGCCCATGTTCATGTCATAAACCTTTTGTCTGCTAATTTGTTCATCGGAGCTAGGTGAACTGAAGGATCTGTAAAATAACTCAAGCATGCATATTCACTAGCTCGGGTTGTCAACGGCTTAAACATTTACTACGATATATAATTTTGAATGCAAATACTAATTTGCATATGCACATGCCCATAAAACCAGAACACATAACCGAGGATGAACACCCAACCAAGCTATTCTTCGCTTGGAAGTAAAAACATATAGTATTATGTGCTTTATGTCTTCAGACTTTCATACTGTATATTACATTTCAAGAATGAAATGTCTTGGCGAAGACCATTTAGCCGGGGGCAAGATGTTACATAACAGTAGATATGTTGGGAGGTTTGTGCTAAGCATCCAGAATTAACATATTGTTATCATTGTGCTTCCTTTTCAGGCTCCTTGAGCAACATTTCCAGTGATGTCTTCTCAGCCAACCTCAGCTGTAATGATTCTGGCACCAATGAGACCTGTGTGGCGGGGGAGGAGGGGGTGGGAAGCCCCTACAAAGCCGTGGAGATGGTCTTCATCGCCCTGGTTACAGGCTCCCTTAGTTTTGTCACTGTCACAGGCAACATCCTGGTGATGCTCTCCATTAAAGTCAATCGGCACCTCCAGACTGTCAACAACTATTTCCTGTTTAGCCTGGCGTGTGCTGACCTTATCATTGGTGCGTTCTCCATGAACCTCTACACTGTCTACATCATCGTGGGCTATTGGCCCCTGGGACCTGTAGCGTGTGACTTGTGGCTGGCCCTGGATTACGTGGTGAGCAATGCTTCTGTCATGAACCTTCTTATTATTAGCTTTGACCGCTACTTCTGTGTCACCAAGCCCCTGAGCTATCCAGCCAGAAGGACCACCAAAATGGCTGGGCTGATGATTGCAGGTGCCTGGATTCTCTCCTTCATTCTTTGGGCCCCTGCTATCCTGTTTTGGCAGTTTATTGTTGGAGAGCGCACGGTTCCACCAGGAGAGTGCTACATCCAGTTTCTCTCCAACCCTGCAGTCACTTTCGGCACAGCCATCGCTGCCTTCTACCTGCCTGTGGTCATCATGATGGTGCTCTATATCCACATCTCTCTGGCCAGCCGCAGCCGGGTGTCCAAGCAGAAGCCTGAGGCTGAGAAAAAGAAGAAAGGCCTCAAGATACCTAACCCACTCAAGAGCCACATCCTTAACAGACAGAATAACAACAACCAGTCCCCCAAGCCCAGTCTGGAGTCCTGCAACACTGGTGAAGCTCTGAAGAATGGCAACATTGATGAGTCTGTTGTTTCCACCAAGGCTAACACTAGTGTCAATCCAGAAGAGAAAGAGAGTTCCAATGACTCAAGCACAGCCAGCATTGCCCCAAAAAATGCTAAGGAGAGGGCCAACAGTGAAGCCATTTTCGAAGGGGGCCTTGGCGTTGCTCCTGCACCTGCACCTGCTCCTGCTCCTGCACCTGCACCTGAACCTGCACCTGCAGCGGCAACCGTCAAACTCAATCCTGCCTCCAAATGGTCCAAGATCAAGATTGTAACCAAGCAGACTGGTGACGAGTGCATCACTGCCATCGAGATTCAGCCACCCATCCAGGGGGGTGAGAGACGCTCTATCCCAGTCAACCGTCCCCGGAAGGTGGCGCGCAAGTTTGCCAGTATTGCCCGCAGCCAGGTGAAGAGAAAACGCCAAATGGCAGCCAGGGAGAAGAAGGTGACCAAAACCATCTTCGCCATCCTACTTGCCTTCATCCTCACATGGACCCCGTACAATGTCATGGTGCTCATCAGCACCTTCTGCCACTCCTGTGTCCCGGACACTGTGTGGGCCATCGGCTACTGGCTGTGCTACGTCAACAGCACCATCAACCCAGCCTGCTACGCCCTCTGCAACGCCACCTTCAAGAAGACCTTCAAGAACCTCCTCATGTGCCAGTATAAGAATATTGGAACAAGATGAGCTGGAGCATACATACAGTAAATAGGGCTGGTGAGGGGTAATATTACTAAGACATCTGGAGGGCTGAGTGGTTACAGTAGGAAGGGAGGAGGGAGCCTCCTCAGTCATGTTTATGAACTTATGTCACACTCAATGCTCCTCTGAGATGTCTTAGCCACAGAAGATAATAACATCATAGCTATGTCCAAATGATACAGTATGAGTATGATGGCCAATGTGAGGATGGGGCAAATGAAGAATCTGAGATCAGCCAAAGTTATGGAGTCTAAACATGTCTAAGTTGTCTTCATTGCCTCTTGGACCCTTACTGTGAAGACCAATAAGGACTAATTCGTATCCACTGAAATGTGGTAACAATCTTCAAAAAGCCCAGCTGAACGTCTGTAGACTAAGGCCAGGCCAAGACTTCAGTCATCCCTCTCCAAGATATCACCACCGAAATCAGAGACAGTGAGGAGAGTGTTACATAATGTCTGGGTGTACGGCAAAAGACACATTAAAAAGGAGCTTGGAAATCTTCCTTTATACAACAGTATAAAATGAAACAAGCATGAAATGTCTAATTAAACAATCTATTTCCTCCTCTCCCACCTCCTTATTATTGAGAGAGTTATTAACTCCTCACAGAAATGGAGGCACTCCCTCACATCAGTGAATCATTATCATAATGTGATATGGAGAGCAATGTGGTCATAACATGATATGGAGAGCAAAGATGATATGGATCTAACCTCAAGGCTAGTTGCACATACGTCCAAGTACTACAACATACTGCTGGTGACTTGAAAGTACAGTATGCATTTCCATTCACCTCCCACTGACCAAAATATTGATGTATCTGTTTTGTGCAAAGGTGATCTTCAAAGTTGACAAACTGTTGATGGCAGTACAAGGCCATGGCATAAGTTAACAACCAGTGTTTGGCTCCAAACAATTAATGTATCTTGTTACGTTATAAGGAGAAACACCCACAGGCAACGGTAAAGCTTTAATTCTTTGCCAGCTTCACAATTCTGAAAGAGTTTTTAAATATAGTCTTCACTGCGAATGGAACTACCGGTACAAAAAACAAACACTTGTTTATAGGGGATACTTATCTCGAGAGTATTAAACATATTTTCTATTTTATCTCCTGTCTAATTATGAATGTGTAAATAGAAGGCCAATGTATGCTCTAAAAAGTGCAGTTTCTCTCATGCATTTAATATCTGAATGTTTGTACCTCTCTTGTATTATGTTTGTGATTTACACATAATTTTACAAATTGAATATAAAATATATATATATATATAACTGTATGTATATGCAAGAGATATTAAGAGTGTATTTCTAAATTGATATAGAGAGTGTATTTCAAAAAAATGTAAGCAGTTGTTTTTTGTTTTGAATGCCATTGGTGACTAAATCGCTTATATTTGTAACTTTGCCACTATTCTCCATGTTGGATTACAATGTGTGAAGTCCAGTTTGTACCTCCCCAGCCTATATCCATATTCATGAGGTCACACCAATGATTAGGTGGGTAATATTACTAGCTTATCTAACTGGTTCAATGCATTTTCAAAGAATTCTGACAAAGAACTAAATGCATCAAAGTAGGGATTAGTGGGAAAATAACTGATATTGTTTGTGTATGACCTGGTAATGTAAAATGACCAGCTATGGATGTGCATCCATATAAAACTGATTTTGAAATGATCATGGGGTGATTACTGTCGTGGTAAAGCTTGATGAATAATCCTACTTTAATTCATTAATATAACATTGGCATGACAGGCTGAGTGCGACCCAAAAAAGGGGTGAAAGGGAGAGTGTAAAACATGACCAGTTTCCTGTAGTATGGCCCTCCCCTAAAACAACTATCCAGAGACAGTGTACAGAGGATTGTATCATAATGCTTAATAAAGATCTGGTACCATTGGAATAGTATTTGAAATTATTTTACATGTACAGTATGCTTTTGATTTAATATGCAGTATTAATGGAATATATTTTCACAGTATGAGCTCATGGCTGTGCTGAGAGCCCAGGGGAGTACCAGATCCAGCAGGAGACCCTCAAAGCCAAAACAGTACAGCACAAATTATGGCACCACGACTTCAGGTCATGCACTCAGCAAGGCCCTGTGGGCTTTATAACAAATCTACTGGTTTGCCCGGTTTTAAGGGTCATTTGGTTTACTCATTCAACCATGCCTCTTTTTCGCAATAATGATGAGACATCATCGCCTGACATTTGACATCATTATCTTTCAACTAGTGCCATACATTTTATTACTTGATCTTACAACAGTAACTTAGTAGTGAACGTGACAGGTCCTGAAATGAAATAATTTTCTTATGAAAGGAGGGCTGAACTGACTGATTTAGCCTCGGTTTCAATCGTCCTCATTAGGAAATGAAATTGAGAATGAGATTCGGGTCTTGAAGGCGTGCTTTAATGTGGTGTCTCTTATGTGTGTTTGCAGGTGGGAGGCGTTTGTACATTCACTCTGCCAAAACTGTGCACAGTCACTTACCCTTCTAGATAACTTGAAACATTCTAACCAGGTCTTGTGTCTGGAAGTAGCCTAGGCTAGCTAGCAAACTAGCCAACTTCTTTCACCAATCAGCTTCAGCCAGACGGTGTGTGACTGTGGCAAAGTTGGTTTGACTTTGGATAGTCGATCTGTGGGGCTAGTTAGGAACCGCCAATATATTACACAATGTAAATGGGAAAATATTTTAATTTTAATGTTGCACACCTTTTAGTTCTCATTAAATCTTTTCAATATTTGTATATGAATTTCTACAATTTATAGATTGTTTGAGGTTTTTATGTCATTGATATTTGGAGCTATTGACATTTTAAAATATTGTCCCATGTATGTACACTACCGGTCAAAAGTTTTAGAACACCTACTCATTCAAGGGTTTTTCTTTATTTTTAATGTTTTCTACATTGTAGAATAATAATATAGCACATATGGAATCATGTAGTAACCAAAAATCCAAAAATCCAAATATATATGCGCACTCTTGGCATTCTCTCAACCAGCTTCACCTGACCTTTCCAATTGTCTTGAAGGAGTTCCCACATATGCTGAGCACTTGTTGGCTGCTTTTCCTTCACTCTGCGGTCCGACACATCACAAACCATCTCAATTTGGTTGAGGTCGGGGGATTGTGGAGGCCAGGTCATCTGATGCAGCACTCCATCACTCAGGGACGCTTATGCTGAGTCAGGGTGTGTATATTTATGTTGTGTTGTTTATGTTATAGGTTCTAGTATGGGTATTTCTATGTTGGTCAAGGTCCAATCAGAGGGGCGTGTTCTGATTGGGGACCATATCAGGAAGCCTATTGGCACTATTGGAGTTGTGGGATCTTGTTCGTGTGAGGTATGTTGTTTGTGTACCTTTGGACTTCACGTTTATTTAGTTGTTGTTTTGTCATTGTGTTTATTCGGTATAATAAACATGGGGCGTGCACACTGCGCCTGTCGTCCTGTCTCACAACGAATGGAAGAAGATCCCACCAAACAAGGACCAAGCAGTGCCCAGGAGGAGCGAATAGCCAGTGTCACAGGTGGGCAAATGGTGGTCATGGGAGGAGATATTTAGGGAAAGGGTATGGGGAAGGTAGATGCCCAGGTGCAGAGAGGGAGAACTGGCACAGAACCAGGTTTGCAAACGGAGACCCGAGAGGCAACCTCAATAACATTTTTTGGGGGCACACGCAGGTGGATGACGAGGCTACAGGAGGTTAAAAGGGAGAAGGAAAGTGAGGAGAGAGGAGTGGTTAGGCAGCAGAAGTGAGCAAGAACAAAGGAACCCAGTCCCGCCCTCGCACCCAAGCAAGTGGTGCATAAGTGCCAGCGGGCTCCGCTGCCTTGCCCCGCACCAAGCCAGTGGTGCGGTTTCCAGACACGGCCCGAGGCCTGCTCCTGCGCCCTGCACCAAGCCAGTGGTGCGCGCCGCAGCCAGGCCCGGGCCACCTGCCTCGCACATGTAGTCGTGCGCATCGCCAGTCCGGCCTCGGCCTGTTCTTGCCTCTTCCTCACTGGCTTGGCGCGCAGGGAGCAGGGACAGGCCGGGCCGGGATTGGTCCGGTCCGCCGTTCCGCCCCTCGCACTCAAGCCAGTGGTGCGGGCCGGTCCTCGCACCCGGGTGCGCGCCGCCAGCCCGGGAAAATGTCCGCACCAAGGCCAGTGGTGCTGCCGCCAGCTCGGTCCGAGCCGCCTCGCACCAGCCAGTGGTGCGCGCCGCCAGCCGCCCGGCCTGTTCCTGCTCCTCGCACCAAGCCAGTGGTAAGCAACAGCCCGGCCCGGCCCTGTTCCCGGCCCTCGCACCAAGCCAGTGGTGTGTTGCCGCCAGCCCGGTCCTGCCTGTTGCTGCTCCTCGCACCAAGCCAGTGCAGCGTAGTGCGGCACGGCTCCAGGCCTGTTCCATCGGTGCCTGGTTCGCACCGTCAGCTGCTCTACTTCAGAGCCAGAGCAGTCCGCTTCTATCTGCGCCCAGTTCAGCTCCGGTCAGCGTCCCACTCCGAGCCAGAGCAGTCGCCCACCGGTGCCCAGTCCAGGTTCGGTCAACGGCTCCAGTCCGAGCCTGAGCAGTCCGCCCACCGGTGCCCGGTCAGCTCCTCGGTCAGCGGCTCCAGTCCAGACCCAGACGTCAGCCCCTCTCCAGCCCTCCGGGGTCTCCCCACACCAGGTCAGACAGGGCTTGGAGTAGGGAGGAAGGAGAGGGGAAGCAACGTGTGGTCCTCTGTAGTCTGGGGTGGTAGTATACATGTAACGCCAAGGTAGTGGGTTCGATCTGGGACCACCCATACACAAAATAATGTGCATCGCATGACTGGGAGTCGCTGATAAAAGCGTCTGCTAAATGGCATATTATAGCTATTATATTATAACGCGCCAAGGTTAGACCAGACCAGGGGCGCACAGGGAGGAAGAGTGAGAGGTCGTACGCCTGAGCCGGATCCGCCTCTGGGAGGCGGAATGCCCACCTGTCCCAACCTCGTTATGTTTATGTTAAAGGTGGAGTCGGCTAACTCCTTTGGGGTATTAAGTACGCCTCTGACTCAGGGACGCATATGTTGAGTAGGGTGTGTATATTCTATGTTGTGTTGTGGTTGGTTATAGGTTTTAGTATGGGTATTTCTATACATGTGGTGGTTCCCTAATCAGAGGCAGCTGTCGCTTTTGTTGTCTCTGATTGGGGACCATACTTAGCAGCCTATTGGCACAATTGAGTTGTGGGATCTTGTTCCGTGTGAGGTATGTTGTTTGTGTACCTTGGACTTCACGCTTCGCTTCGCTTGTTGTTTTGTCATTGTGTTTATTCGGGTATAATAAACATGTATGCATATCACGCTTGCGCCTTGGTCCGTCCCGTATTCAACAACGATCGTGACAGATGCAGCACTCCATCACTCTCCTTCTTGGTAAAATAGCCCTTACACAGCTTGGAGGTGTGTTGGGTCATTGTCCTGTTGAAAAACAAATAATAGTCCCACTAAGCCCAAACCAGATGGGATGGCGTATCGCTGCAGAATGCTGTGGTAGCCATGCTGGTTAAGTGTGCCTTGAATGCTAAATAAATCACAGACAGTGTCACCAGCAAAGCACCCCACACCATAACACCTCCTCCTCCATGCTTTACGGTGGGAAACACACATGCGGAGATCATCCGATCTCCCACACCGCGTCTCACAAAGACACGCCGGTTGGAACCAAAAATCTCCAATTTGGACTCCAGACCAAAGGACAAATTTCCACCGGTCTAATGTCCATTGCTCGTGTCTCTTCTTCGCATTGGTGTCTTTTAGTAGGGGTTTCTTTGCAGCAACTGTAGCTCAGTTGGTAGAGCATTGCGCTTGCAACGCCAGGGTTGTGGGTTCGATTCCCATGGGGGGCCAGTATGAAAAATGTATGCACTCACTGACTGTAAGTCAATCTGGATAAGAGCGTCTGCTAAATTGTAAAATGTAATTTGACCACGAAGGCCTGATTCACAGTTTCCTCTGAACAGTTGATGTTGAGATGTGTCTGTTACTTGAACTCTGTGAAGAATTTATTTGGGCTGCAATTTCTGAGGCTTTTAACTCTAATGAACTTATCCTCTGCAGCAGAGGTAACTCTGGGTCTTCCATTCCTGTGGCGGTCCTCATGAGAGCCAGTTTCATCATAGCGCTTGATGGTTTTTGCGACTGCAAAAGTTATTGAAATGTTCCAGATTGACTGACCTTCATGTCTTAAAGTAATGATGGGCTGTCGTTTCTCTTTGCTTATTTGAGCTGTTCTTGCCATAATATGGACTTGGTCTTTCACCAAATAGGGCTATCGTCTGTATACCCCCCCTACCTTGTCACAACACATCTGATTGGCTCAAACGCATTAAGAAGGAAATAAATTCCACAAATTAACTTTTAAGAAGGAACACCTGTTAATTGAAATGTATTCCATGTGACTACCTGATGAAGCTGGTTGAGAGAATGCCAAGAGTGTGCAAAGCTGTCATCAAGGCAAAGGGTGGCTATTTGAAGAATCTCAAATATAAAATATATTTTGATTTGTTTAAAACTTTTTTGGTTTCTACATGATTCCATATGTGTTATTTCATAGTTTTGATGTCTTCACTATTATTCTACAATGTATAAAAGAGTAAAAATAAAGAAAAACTCTTGAATGAGTAGGTGTTCTAAAACATTTGACCGGTAGTGTACATTGTGTAATTTACTGATGGTCCCTAACTAGTCCCATAGGTATCCAAAGTCAAACCAAATGGTCAGTGTGCTGGGCACTACTTGGGTGCTGCCAGCTGTGGGCATGTGGGCAGGAATTAAATAAACCCAACCAAAGAAAAATTGTTACGTACCCTTCATGCCGTGACATACCCTTTTTTCCTAATAATCTCGCAAATCTCAGTTTTGGACGAGACTGACTTTATGACCAAAATTATCATATTTACACTTTGTAGTACATTTTGAAACTAGAATAAATGTTTGACACATATCGATGCCACATAGGACATTTTCAACCTGAGATGTTTTTTATTTATTCATTTGGTCTTTAATTGTATGAATGTAGTAAGTTCAATTGCCACTGTATATTTCAACAAAAGCAGAGACTTAACAAACCTTTACTAAGAAGAAACACGAAACAACCAATAGTCAAAATTCGGAGAGTTTATTTAAAGTGGTTGGTTCTTTTCTGTTCCAAGGGTTTGTGGAATAATAATGACAGTAATTATAAAAATGAGAGTACAGATGAACTGTGTGAAGGTGTGTGTATGTGTGTTTGCAAAAATATGAACACAGCAGTTCACTGAAAATTGCCAGACACCTTTTGAAGTATATATTATAAAACTAATTGTTTTAACAATACCACTATTATCTTTACAAAGACAATGACTGCATTCTCTTGAGCATTCAAGCTCAGCTTTGTATTGTACATGAAAAACGTTGAGCTGACAGTCCTCAGTTTACTAGAAAAATAGTTGATTTGCATCTCTCTACTTTTACTAATTGGCACACACAATTGAAATCCACTCATCAATTATGTTAGTAATACTAATTGGTAGTCAAGAGAAAACTATAACAATCACAACAATGTAAGATGAACATTTTTAATTAAAAAAACTCAAGTATATCAAACGATCTACTGGTTAAGAAATAATCTCAAACAAGGAGGTCAAAGTATCTGTTTCTTGCATATCTTGCATAATACAGCATGTCCAGATCTGGAACCTACTAACACTATGGAATTATCAGAACACAAGCAGGCCAAAATGCCAGGCCACCGACACCTGGAAATATGTGGAAAAAATAGTGTTTGTGGGATATTTGGTCAATATTCAGAGACGTTTAGCATTTGTTATACTGTATTTGAAGGAAAGGCCCACTTGACATCTCATAATTCACTTGTGCATATTATGTTTGTTGAAAAAGCAAAGGATATTGCGTAATAAAATCAAACCAATCACTTGTTCAATGTGGACCTTTTAGTTCTCCTTCCCCCTTCCCTTCTTTCCTGTAGGAAGACAATAAAAAATGATCAAACAATAGGGTCAATTCATCATAGATTCCTTGCTCAATATACATACTCATTTGTGGATAGGAATTTTACTTTATTACATTACTTACATTTCTACTTCTTACCTTTGGCCTTTGTCTTGGTCTTTGAGGGGCATGGCTTAGACACCTTGATGGTGGGTTGGCACTCTGCGTTGTACAGGGCCTTTTTCAGGGTTCCAGACCGGTTCTTGGATCCAGTAGCTGTGTCACACTCCCCCCAGCTGCCAAACTTATACTTGCAGTCAGCTGAAACGGCACAGGTCAGAAGGGAAAACCGTTGAGTATGGTAATTATTATTATTTTTAAACAAACTGGATCAGGAACACACCACCATAGAGCTTGCATGGCTACCCAGACTCCTTGCTCCGGCCAAACGCTACGCCACGCCCACGTACATTCGTTTCTTCCCCGCAATGAGTCTGGATCTGAGTACCTCCCCGACCCTTCACCGAATGCGAACACATTCGGGCCGTCTGATTGGTCCAAAAACCGATGGGTTGGGCCAGAGCCAGAACACACGTGGGTAAAGCAGCGGTTTGAAAAAACTTAATTGGCTTTGATACGCTTATTGGTTAGAGACGATCCAATCGCTGATGACTTTGCTTTGCACAACGCCCCTCATGCCCCTCGTCACCACTAACAACTTCAATGATGGCAGTCTCAGACTAAAGTATGTTGTGAACGACAGAGCAGCGGAAGAATTTAGTGTGAGTCGTCAGTCTATCATAAAACAGTCTGAACATAATTGATTCTAAATAAATAGTTCTGTCGTTTTTTGTGGTTATGTAAATTGCTAGGTATTTACTAAGAAATGACATGATAAAATTATAATTATGTAGTAACCTATGAATTACATGTTTGCTATATTTCTGATTGACTGACCACCACTTTACACTTTGAGAAATTAAAAGGTATATCAAGGGAAATGGAATCTTATATCAATGTCTAATTCCTACCGCCGAACTCCTTCTTCCAGTTGCAAGGCACTTTGCATTTCAGTTTCCTCATCTGGTCGTTGCAGGTACCCTCTCTGACACCGACTCCACAGTCTCCGCTGTTAGGCACACAGCTACCATAGCGCCATTCAGCACAGTCAGAGGCACCACCCTTGGCCCCTTTCCCCTTCTCTGTGAAACAAAAATATAAAGTTGCAATTATGTAAAAAATATACAGACAGAAATAATATCAGCAATATTACAATTAGTAAGGACAGGTTTCCAACTGAGGCTTTATGAACCTCATGAAAGGTGCAACTGCCATGCTAATTCTAAAACTGTGCATGGCAAATTAAAGCAATACATAGCAAATCCCTTACCTTTCTTATTTTTGCCTGCTTCAGTGGTGACTATCATCAAGGCCACCAGAAGCACCACGACTGTTGAGAACAAACCCCGCATACTGGAGAGAAAATAAAAAAAAGAGGGAAAAGAAGAAAAAAAACATTTCATTACAATTGTGGCACTAGAAATAATGTTACCATTCTGTAGGGCATATTGTGTGTCATTTGAGGTGACATCTGCTGTTCCAAAGGTCAATCTGATGTTCCTCTGGTCTGTATCTATAATCGAGATGAGAGTTGAAAGATCACGATCAAGGTCAAATACTGATAATTGCCAGCTATATCAAACTAATTCACATGTCCGTTCATGAGGAGTCTGCACATTACAACTCTACTTTAGAGGTGAAAGGTGAATAAGGAATTATGGTCAAAGAGCAAAACACATCATGTTGTACAAAATTCATTACATTAAACCGTTTTAAAGCTTGACACTCGAGCCTGTGAGAGTGAGAACTGGGAAAATACATGTGAGACGGCTGAAAGATTGTATAGATTTTTTTCCTATGCTCTCATGACTCAATTTAGGGTCAATCAGACAAACTGTGAGGCACACACAACCAGCAATGAGGATCAATGGGTCATGAGCTGCCCACTCCACCCTTTCACTTCCCCTTACACAAAACAACACATTTTCCAACATGAACACCAAACAAAATACAACATTTCATTTTGTTCGAAAACATAAATCTATCCTGTTCATGTTGATGACACATTGAACACAACTCATGTCATCTTATTGTCACAATGGCGCTTCCCATCTTTATGTATCATGGTCATTGCATGGCGGGGTTCAGCAATGGGCCCACTGTGCCACCATCAGGAAAATTGGACACATAGCCCTAGGACAAGTTACTTCGGTACTGTTTACCATGATTGCCAAATATCAGAACTCAAAATTAAACTGATCATGCAATACAATATGCTTTTGATGTATTTTGGATCATTTTTACATCTTCTACTCCAGAACCGCTGGACCGATCGGGACCAAATTTGGTATATAGCATCTATGGATGCAAGACTAGCTGAAACAATATGGCCGCTATGAGCCAATGAGCTTACATTCATGTTTTTTCCTGTCCAATAGTGCCACAATGTAGCCATACTTTACAGGTTTGCTAGGCTGGCCATGTTGTTTGAGGTAAGTTTCTGCTAAACCCCTAAAAACAAAGGCGCTGGGGCGAACAGTGGCACTGTTTCCCCCTTTACAGATTTCAGCTTTAAGAGTCTAGTTCGAAAGAAGAGGGCAGTAACTCATAGATAAAGTAATAGCCCTCTATTTCTGAAATGTCTGGTTGTCTATAAGGCATCTCTCAAGTTCTGAATTTCTATTTATTCTCTGACTTAATTGAGTTAATGTCTATTCTTTCTGCCAACAGTCCCAGTGCTAGCAGCAGGGAATGGAAGGCAGCACCAGATCACCATGGTGAAGGCTAACCCACCTGCTGGGAGGTGATAGGGGCCGCCCTGACAGGGAGAGCGCGATGGAAGAGGCTTGGTTTGAAGCCATTCTTCTGGGGGACACAGGGGAACTGCATGCCTCTGTCTGGGTTAGAAGAGCTCTGAGATGTGCCAGGACAGACAGGTCTTGTATTAGTTTGAAGAACACCCACAAAGAGTAACTATTTTCATTCCAGGAATCTGACTTCAATAACCCAAAACAAGGTTGCCTATAATACCAAATCCTTGATTTTGTGGTGGGAATCTAAAAGTATTTAATGCTTTCCCTTCAAAAGATTAGCGGCCCTATTCAATCAATCTGCTTCCCAGGGTAATAAAAACAGAAACATTGCTTCTCGCTATGCAAAGAAGTGTTTGGAATATTATGAAGTTTATTTCTGTGACATACAATCAACATTCAAGGCACAAGATGTGTTTTCTGTGCCATAGCCTGATTATTGGTTATGATTAATTAGGACCCCCTCATTAACGACTGGCAAAATGCACAAATCCTACTAGTGTCCTAGTGGAACACAAACACTGAAGGCATCGAGAACAAAGAATTGAGATCACACAGCAGCAGGAAACTAAGATGTCACATTCTGGGCTGTTCACGATATGTCATGTGGATGTTACAATGAATCTTCCTACAACACAAACTAAGATGCCAACCCAGCAAACCAAAATTGGTTCTGTGAAAGTTCCCAGAACATTTGTTAGGTTGCGGCAAATGTTCTCATAATACAACATATGTCAAGTTGTGCTGATGATTATACAATGTTTGCATAAAACATTTGCTTGATGTTGCAAGAATGTTCCCAGAACACATTTGTCTGTTCTTTAAAGGTTCCCAGAATGTTTCATTAGATTGTGGGAACAGTCTGGTGGGAACATTGTGGGGACATGACAAAAGATCTGTTCCTAAAACACAAAAACTGTCCAGTTGTGCGGATGATTACGCAATGTTTATTTTAGAATGCAAAAAAACTTCACCTGATGTTACGCGAACGTTCCCAGAACACATATTTTATGTTCTTTAAAAGTTCCAAACACATTTCTTTAGGTTGTGGTAACATTGTGGGGACATGGCAAGAAATATGTTCCCAAAACACATAAACTGTCCAGTTGTGCTGATAATTACAATGTTTCTATTAGGTTGAAAAAACATTCAACTGATATTGCAAGAACGTTCCCAAAACACATTTTTATGTTCTTTAATAGTTCCTAAAATATGTATTTAGGTTATGGGAACATTGTGGGGATATGATAAGATAGGTTCCCAAAACACAAAATCTGTCCAGTTTTGATGACATTCTTACAATATTTGTATCAGGGTGCACAAAACATTCCCTCAATGTTATCAAATTAAGTTTTGAACAGTCGATAGAGGTTTCTTTCATGTGTTAGTGTTGTTTGTACAACAATCCATGTAGAAACACATATGGCAATTATTTGGATTTGATTCTACCGTATTTGGTTGATAGTTGCAAGCAGGGATCAAACCTGGGCTTTGGAGTGTTATCCTTGGAATTAATCCACTGCACCACTGGGATGTGACTAACACAAATATAAAGCTGTTTACACCTTTACTCTGACTTCCAGGTTGTGGTCTTTATCTTTGCAAAAGATAGGATAACAAAACCTAGAAAAATAAGTATCCTCTATTATTTCTTTCTCTACCAATTGTCTTTATTTGCTGTAAAGTTGGGATGTTTTTACTTCTATTTTCCCTCCATTTTACATTCTAGTCATTTAGCAGACGCTCTTATCCAGAGCGACTTACAGTTAGTGAGTGCATAAATTTTTCATACTGGCCCCCTGGGGACCCGTGGCGTGCTCTACCAACTGAGCTACAGGAGGGGCAAACTTGATTTCAGAATTCTTGTTCAATTATTTCCTGGCAGATTGCGGAGCGGTGTACATAGATGTGCATATGTACTAAGACATATACTGTAGCCATAGTTTGGATCATAATTTAAGGATCCACTAGAAATATTAAGATCCTGGTGGTGCAGCAAACTAAGTAGCCTACAGGGCTTGAAGATGGCGGATCGCAGTTTCAAATCTACTTCATTACCATTCTTGAAAAAAGCTATAGCTTTGTTTGGACAATACCCTAAAAAAAATATAATGATGTAAGAAGATAGGAATGCCATTTGTTTAAAAGTTTGGCAACTTCATACAGTATAATAATGTTACATTACACATCAATATTAGCAGAACATTGCAGCAATGTTTTCAGAACTAATTGCATTATTGTTGAAGTATGTTTTTTAGAACAATTCTGGATCATCATGTCATAACCTTACAGAATAGAGTCCCGCAGGAATGTTTCTTGTTATAGGTGTTAGTAGTAATATCTCCATCAACATTAGCTGAATATTCCAGGAATGTTTTCTAAGAACAACTTCTATTGCTCCAACATTTTATTGCTTAAGTATTTTCAGGGAACGTTTTTAGAACCATCATTTCATAATGTCACACTATAACTTTTTGAGACCATTGTAGGAATATTCCCTGCTTGTTGTTATGGGTGTTTTGAATAACATATCCATCAACATTAGTAGAACGTTCCTGTAATGTTTCCTCAGAACCAGTTCTATTGTTCCCACATTTTGTTGTGGCAGTATGTTCTAAGAACATTACCGGAACATTGTGTTATTACATTCCTTGGCAACCTAATGAGAACCTTAGGGGAATGTTCTGTGCTAGTTTTTACAGATGTTGTAAAGAAAATGTTTGTGAATGTTGGGAGAACATTCCAAGGACATAGCCACAGGAAGCAGGGATGCTGCAGCACCCCCTGATAAATGTAAATAAAAAATATATATCTAAAAATATATATAAATAGATTTTCAACTACATTTGTGAACTAGGCCTTATTACTCCTTTATGAGCCTTTCCTCAGCACACACCAACCCCATCCCTCCACAACAAAAATACTATTAAGCCCCCCCCCCGTCGACTTAGCGGGAATCTTAGATAATGTTCTGTGAATGTTCCCGGTTTGCTGGGAAGTCTCTGATGAACAGCACCCTTGTGAAATGCCCGTCGCCCACGCAAACTCATCTAACAGCAACATTTGTTTTATTGGTTTGTGCCTGAGCCAATATGTCCAGAAGCTAAGCAGAGATGGCAGCCACATCCACTCACATTGCTGTATGCTCACATTGAACTTTCCCTGCCTGCGGGCAGTCCTGGATAGAAAGGTCAGCCACAGCTGATGAATCAACAACTCACTGAAAAAGTCCAATCCATTTGAGGTTATCACCTCTCTGAACTATAGCCTCGTACTGTGTGAGGCAGAATGCCATAAGTGGCAGCCATCCACTCACTACTGAAGGGCAGCTGGTCTACCTGAGAATCTACCAAGGCACGATAATTTTATCAGGCAACTTTACAATTGGCTTCTGAAAGTGTTAGTTCTTTATTTGACTGCTCATCAAAAGGACTGCGAATGAAAGTGATGGCTACACCAGGCCAGGCCGGCCGGGCCTCTGGCACATACGCTTACTGCTCCTCTTCAAGACAGTTGATAAAATATTCTGTTGACCCAGTAAATCTGTCTTCTGTCCTCAAAAAAGTAATTAAGCGTCAGTGGCCAGTGAGCATATCTAAACACTCCAAGCAACCATACATCTCTGGACACTCCCCATTCTCAACTACCACCACTCACTGAATCTCTATCTTTTTGTATCACTGTTCAAAATGATAGAGTCCCATTTTCAAGAAAAAGCTGGCTCTTTTTTTCCGCACCAGCTAGCAGTTCCAATGACATTCTTCCCCTGGTCATAAATGTCGAGGGGCTACTCCAGGCAACACTTTTGTCTTTGATGAAACAACACACAGCAGGCCTCGTCTAACACACTGAGCCTTTCCAAGGGTGAGGCCCAGAGCGCCCTCAAAATATTTTATTGTTCTTTGCTAATGCAGACTCCCTGTATCAAAACAGAGTCTTTTCCTGGTCTCCTTTCACTCCATTCTAAAGGGCCACTAGACAGATATCCCATGCAGAATATTTTTTAAAACATTTTAGTCATTTAGCAGACGCTCTTATCCAGAGCGACTTACAGTTAGTGAGTGCATACATTTCCACACATCTGAATGTGAACTTAGCATATTGGGAGAAAGGTCATCTTAAAATACCACAGCTTACTAGAGCTAGCATGCCCAATAATTAGCTTAATATGCCTACAAACATTGCTATTTTTATCCGTGCCAGTAATCTTTATCCATCAGTAATGCAGCTGTAACGAGAATGTTAGAATAGTTAGGTATGGGTGTCTAAGAGATCTTCCTTTCCCAAACATAAACATGTCATTATGAAACATCACCCACTATTCACCCCCCCACCCCCACCCCACCCAACTACCACCATCTACCCATCACACAATGGGATAAACATCATATTTATTGCGTAGCAGAAAGCAAACCAAATAGTCAAATTGGATCAGATACCGTAACCATCATAATTCGATTGACTCAAATGGTGCTTCCTCTTGCTAACAATCTAATAATGGTCCTAGACCACTGTGATCAAATAGATAACATTAGAGTTACTGTCAAACACAAATCTAGATCAGTTCTACAACAAAACAATAACAACAACACATGGAAAGCAGGACTACACTGAACCTGAAAAGCATAAAGCGTAAAGTCACTCTTGTTTTTTTTACTGCAAAGCAGCATTCCTCGTCTTCTCAGAAAAGCCACTGACCGCAAAAAAAGGATGGAATGCCCACTAAGGCCAATCAGAGAGACGCTGCAGGGTAGAGGGTCACTCTAAAGAAAGACAGTTAACAAAGACACAGAATGTCCTGGCCTACTTCAGGAAGTAACACTTAGTGGCCAACAAATGGCTGAATCGCATGCTTTATTTGATAAAATATAAAAATATAGGTGGATTCTGGCCGTCAGAGACCAACTGTGCAAGGACAGAATGATTCACATTTTTGCTAAACATCCTCCCTGCCATCAAAGATGTGAAAATAATATCCCTTCTAGTTGAGGCATGGCAGTCATGACAGAATGGTTTATTCTCTAAAAGTGACAGTGGCCCTTGCCTACTTACTTCACATTCCTTCCTATTTCACGACACGTTAACATATCCAATGACATACTCCATCATACCCATGAGCAGTGAGAGAGAATAGTAGAGGGGCCCTGCACCCATAAATCTCTGCTGAAATCAGGCTGAATGGTGCATTTGAATAGCCAGGGAGAGTTTTCTCTGTCTTTTCAAAGCTGTTTCTCTCCACTGATTATCTGTGCCATTGCCTCAAGGTCCATCTGCCAAGCTCTAAAGCTCCATGCTACCCCTCCTCCCTTTCTGAAACCTAACCCTGAGGCACTAGCTGTATCCAGCGTGCCCAATAACTTTCTAAAAGAGACAAAAATACAACTGGAAAAACTATTATAACAACAGACTGAGGACTATCTTCTCCCCATTTCATCTCTCTAAGGTTATGTTGCTTTGATCGTTATCTCTGACTGCAAATAATATTATACAGCCTCTTACACAGCCCATACTTTGGATATGGGGGGAGAAAGCAAATGACAGGCGGGGCAGCCATAAATTGTGGTCAGGTGAAAAGGAGAACAACTCTTGAGTGGAGTGGATAGCATTGAATACAAGTACTTGAGGTTAGAGTCGATTTCAATGGTCATATTCTTGAGGTGGGAGAGATGTACATGTATATTAATTTTCGTCATTTAGCAGAAGCTCTTATCCAGAGTCACTTAGAGTTATTGTTCAAGTGAGGTTTTCTGGTCATAGAAACCATTCAATGGCCCAAACAGAAAGCTAAATATTTCTGGCACATGAACACAATTAAGATTGTGGAATAAATGGTTATGCTTTACTTTAACATGAACAAAGACATGTAAAAGTACACTTTCAAACTATGTAGCTTCACTACCATCAACACTAGAATGTGTCACCCCTGAGGACGTTGTCACACAGTGCAAAAAATAGCTAACATAATTATAAAGTTATTAAACTCAAAGCAAATGAGTTATTAAAACAAAACGTAATTTGTCAACAAATTCTTCAGAGCCCTAAGCAGAACCGCTTGCAAATCCTTGACTTCATATTTAAAATTAAACGAAATGTTTTTGATTTAACGAACGTTTATGCCAATACGCAGTGCCACTTGCTTTTTGCGCAAATCGCGTGTATAGGACAAAAGTTGTGTGTTCATTACTGGCAAAAGTTATGAATCTATGCAGTAAAGCCAAAACATGGTGCATAAATTATTTTAAAGACCATACAACTAAAAAGGAAAACTCAATAAAGAAACCTACACACAAATAAAACCTCCCAAGAAGAATAACTCCAGTTGAGAAATTACACACGACACGTCAGTTATTCTCCAGAGGATTCCGATGATGGAGACTATATATTTGAACTATTAAAAGTGAGTAATGACAATGTTGTATTGAGTGACACAAAGTAACATCATTTTATCACCATACATTTGGACAAATACACATATAACTTACTTGTTTTCTTTGATCGTACTTCTTGGCGAGAGTTAAAGGTCTTACTCTGAGCCACAAGAGTCTTACTCTGAGCCACAAGAGTCCTCCAATACCTCTAGACCGGCCCGCTTGCTCTTATTTGTCACCCTCCCCTTTGTTTCTCCAAAACTAGTTTGAGCTGGTAACATTACAGCCACATTAAAATAACCACCTCGTGACATCACTAACCCACGTGATGATTACGGGTCAAAAGACGCCTAACCCCAACCCCTGTGCACTACTAGTCTAGGATATTAACTTTTTGATGTTTTATTTTTGTGAATCCCTAGATGTATTCTGTCTTTGTAGCTACATGACTTTTTTATGCTTGCATATTAAAAAAACATTGATTACTATATATACCCATACCAATTTCACCACCAGACATTACCACAGAGAAAGGAAAGCAGAATGACATGCTCAGACTACTCTATGGTGCCTACAGAATGCCTAGGGATGTATGCATCATAAATGTATTAACAACAACAACACAGTAAATGGTTTACAGGAGGACAGGAGGGATTGACCAGTCATTAGCCCTATAATTCCTGGCCATTCCTGTCCACCTCTGATTATGTACCCAGAGAGCTTGTTGTCACACAACAGCTTCCATTAGACAGGGACCCTGGGTAAGAGCCATTTATAAACACCGCTGTAAGCCAGAGGAGGCTGGTGGGAGGAGCTATAGGAGGACGGCTCATTGTAAAGACTGTAATGGAGTTTATGGAATGGTGTCAAACACATCAAACATATGGAAACAACGTTTTGACCATTTATTCAATTTCAGCCATATGCAATGAGTCCGTCCTCCTATAGCTCCTCCCACCAGTCTCCTCTGGTGTAAACATATGCTCGACCACAGGGCAGAGTAACAGTGTGGTGCCTAGATAGGCTGACAGTGTTTTACAGTAGAATCACGACATTTTCAAGAACTAGATGACTGTACTGATAAAATACAACTTATACAGTATGTGTCTACATGTTATCTAGTATCAATGTACAGTATATCCAATATGACTCTGTGACCTCGGCCATGTGATTGGGTAATCCCAGGAGGGCAGGGGAGGTGAGTCAAGGCCACAATAGCGATCAGACCAGAATCTGAACCATAGACAAGGACATTTCCAATTGCCAGTTGGATTGCATGCCAACAATGAGTCAGAGCTAGGAGAAGAAAACAGCTGTTCAGTTTCACAAATGGACCAGACTGATAAACACACACCCAATACAACATCCAGCAATAACTAGACAGTATCCAATTACAGTATTTAATCATTCCAGATGATTGAATCAGCTCTGACTAACATGACTCATCTTTTTCAAACACATAGCATGTTGCAACACAGAGGCATTAACCATCATTATTACTTTCCTTCAGACATTCTACATACACAAAATTACAGTTTGTCTTACTGGGTTGGACCATCAAGCTTTCTTTTTGTACCACTCTGTATATGCTGCTCTATGCTCTGTCTGAGCACTAGGTTTAGGCCTCAGGGGATCTTTTAGGTCTTTATCTCAGTTGTTTATTTCTGTTGAGCTGGTCTTGCAGCCAGGGATTAGGGAGCCGCGAATGGCCTACGAGGACATCTTGTTTTTACCAGATCCTTGTAAATTCAACATGTTTTTTTTGTTTTTTTTTTAACAGGAGTGGGTATCTTTATGGTTTGCAACAAACGAGGGGAAAATGTGTAGTCTCAAAAGGCTTTCAATGTTTGCACTGCATTGGCTTTATGTGGTTGGGCATTCAGGATTGGTCGACTTGTAACCAGTGTCTCATATGAGCCAATGCTGTCTTCCAGACAAAGTATGTAACATTGCAAGGCCAAATAAAGGCTCAAGAATAAAATGAAGATGCAACATAGTCTATTTTATTACTGTTATGAGGAATAAACAATTGTATTACTTCACAAGTCCTTGGATTTCATCGGCACAGTAATTCTTGAGGCTGTCTTCCTCAAATACAAAAGGGTACAGTCCCACTGTGACACCATGCACGTTTTGGACTTCTAACCACTTTTAACCATTGTGTGTTTCAGTTACAGACTACTAACCCTTATGTCAACACTTATACCACCTCCAAAATCCCAACTTAACCACTCATTGTGTACAAAGAAACTTTGAAAAGAACCAGGCTAACAGGCTGTTGAGGTGAACTCCATTATTTTCTGGTTGGTGCAGGACAAGACATTACAGCCAGCAGAACACCTCTTATCAGTAACAATCATCACCTGCATTCACCTGAGGTATATTCATATTAATATGACCTTATATAAATGCAGAGTTATTAAGGAGTGCACTTTAATGAAATAATTAATAAAATCAACACTCACAAGAAAGTCATTACAATAAATACAGTCGTTTAAGTACTATCCTTTATTGTTATTTTCCCAAGCAGACAATAACAAAAAATCAGCCAATAGAAAGAAATATACAGATTGATATCGTCAACATTGCACACCAGTCTGTCCATCACATTTTGGTCACTATTTATATAAAGTAAAAAAAATAGTACAGATTTTTGAATAAAGAAAAATGCATATTGCACAGTATTTTTTAATGATCCATTTTTTTTTTTTTTAAATGAATTGTGATAGATACTCTTGCCCTGAATTGCACAGCAACTCAAAATAAAGCACAGATAATATACATAAACTACCATTCCTTGTTATACTGTAGCTCCTTTAAACATTTCATAAAAGAGGCAGTTAAGTTGTCTGACCCCATTCAGTCACTGTAAGCCCCATGCCTGCCTGCATTGCACTCATGCAACTGAACACGGCAACAAATGTAGTAAAGTTTTGATTAATGCAGTTATAGCATTGGTAGTTCCACGCTCCTGCCATTCCAAAGAGCACTTTCCACTTGTATGTAATTGAAAGACTGTGGATTTCTACTGAATATAGTACTTTTTAAAATCAGTGGACATACGGAAATGATGATGGGAGAGGGTGCTCTTTGCAGTAATCGACAACATGGAAAGTGGGGCCATACCGCATTTTAAGATTAGCATTTGAAATATCATGTTGGGGAATTTGTGTCATTTCAAACAGAAAATCAATTTCTGTTGAAGGCTAAGTTATTTGGCAATAACACCTATGAGAAGTGTTTTCTTGCACACACCATAACAGGACAGTGCTTATGGCACATGAAATAGTGTCTGATAATAATAGCTTGTATTTTCTATTCAACGTGAGCTATGGGTAAAGGCACTACACAAAGCTGAGGTGACAATGTGAGATGTTGATATGGTTGCGTTATTGTACAGAAAACTACATGACAACAGCAAAACTCATTATGTAGTGAAGGATGTACCAAAAAAATTGCTTTGCAAGTGCCAGCAAGTCTCTGGGCCAGATTCAAATATGTACACTGCACAAGCGCACAAAACCTACTACTGTAAGGCTGAGGCCATTTAACTCAATTTTAAGAGGTCACTTTGTGCTACATTCTCCGTTTTGCCTTTCCTCTGCTGTTGTTAAAATATTTTCTGATGAAACTTGGACAACACCAATAAATACTGGTACAAGATGGTAAGATGGTAAATCATAGACGATAGATAAGATGCTGTGGAGAGATGCAGTCTTTAGTTTCCAAGGCAATTTTCACCAGGATATCAAATGAGGCATGATTATTAATAAATGCGTCACCCCTTAGCAATGTCAAGATTAATCATGAGCAATCTTACTTATTCAAGTGTTTCTGACTGTTAGACTATAAAATGTTTGAGCAATGTTTTCCTCAGTACATTTTGGCATGTTTAATTCCAGTGGTAGGTTTGGACATACACAGTTGAAGTCGGAAGTTTACATACACTTCGGTTGGAGTCATTAAATCTTGTTTTTCAACCACTGAACAAATGTCTTGTTAACAAACTATAGTTTTGGCAAGTCGATTAGGACATCTACTTTGTGCATGACACAAGTAATTTTTCCAACAATTGTTTACAGACAGATTATTTCACTTATAATTCACTGTATCACAATTCCAGTGGGTCAGAAGTTTACATACACTAAGTTGACTGTGCCTTTAAACAGCTTGGAAAATTCCAGAAAATGATGTCATGGCTTTAGAAGCTTCTGATAGGCTAATTGACATCATTTGAGTCAATTGGAGGTGTACCTGTGGATGTATTTCAAGGCCTACCTTCAAACTCAGTGCCTCTTTGCTTGACATCATGGGAAAATCAAAAGAAATCAGCAAAGGCCTCAGAAAAAATTGTAGACCTCCACAAGTCTGGTTAATCCTTGGGAGCAAAATCCAAACGCCTGAAGGTACCATGTTCATCTGTACAAACAATATTACGCAAGTATAAACACCATGGGACCACGCAGCCATCATACCGCTCAGGAAGGAGACGCGTTCTGTTTCCTAGAGATGAACGTACTTTGGTGTGAAAAGTGCAAATCAATCCCAGAACAACAGCAAAGGACCTTGTGAAGATGCTGGAGGAAACAGGTACAAAAGTATCTATATCCACAGTAAAACAAGTTCTATATCGACATAATCTGAAAGGCCGCTCAGCAAGGAAGAAGCCACTGCTCCAAAACCGCCATAAAAAAGACAGACTATGTTTTGCAACTGCACATGGGGACAAAGATCTTACTTTTTGGAGAAATGTCCTCTGGTCTGATGAAACAAAAATAGAAATGTTTTGCCATAATGACCATTGTTATGTTTGGAGGAAAAAGGGGGCAGCTTGCAAGTCGAAGAACACCATCCCAACCGTGATGCACGGGGTGGCAGCATCATGCTGTGGGGGTGCTTTGCTGCAGGAGGGACTGGTGCACTTCACAAAATAGATGGGAAGCAACATAATAATATAATATGCCATTAGCAGACGTATCCAAAGCGACTTACGCAGAACATGTGTAGGGTGGTCGGGATCGAACATACCTTGAAGCACGAGCACAGAGAAAGGTCTCAAGACATCAGTCAGGAAGTTAAAGCTTGGTCACAAATAGGTCTTCCAAATTTGACATTGACCCCAAGCATACTTCCAAAGTTGTGGCAAAATGGCTTAAGGACAACAAAGTCAAGGTATTGGAGTGGCTTTCACAAAGCACTGACCTCAATCCTATAGAACATTTGTGGGAAGAACTGAAAAAGCGTGTGCAAGCAAGGAGGCCTACAAACCTGACTAAGGTACACCAGCTCTGTCAGGAGGAATAGGCCAAAATTCACCCAACTTATTGTGGGAAGCTTGTGGAAGGCTACCGGAAACGTTTGACCCAAGTTACACAATTTAAAGGCAATGCTACCAAATACTAATTGAGTGTAATTACGTCTGACCAACTAGGAATGTGATGAAAGAAATAAAAGCTGAAAGAAATAATTCTCTCTACTATTATTCTGACATTTCACATTCTTAAAATAAAGTGGTGATCCTAACTGACCTTAGACAGGGAATTTTTACTAGGATTAAATGTCAGGAATTGTGAAAAACTGAGTTTAAATGTATTTGGCTTAGGTGTATGTACATTTCCGACTTCAACTGTATGTTCATTAGAAATCTGACGTGACCATTTCATAATTGATTCAATAGTGTTGACAAGTCGTCATTGTAAATACGATTTTTTCTTAATTGACTTACCTGTATAAGTAAAAAAAAAGAATAGACAAATAAAATAAAAAGACGACAATTACAATAATGTGTTTTTTTTAGTGTTTTGTGGTACAATTCATTTCTTCAAGGAAAGATCTTGCAAGGCCTCCATAAATGTCACTCAATCAACAATAACATGCAAAAGGGTTTGACTGTGCATACTACATAATCAGTTTCCCCAATGGTATGAAAAAAAAACAGATTTAGAAAACCCAATTTTCAGAGGTTTTCATCTACATTTCCATTGGAAATGGACAACGATATACTGTAAGTTGGAAAAACACTGTTGTAATGATTCCACAGTGCACTTTCCAAGATCACAGTGAACTACAGTAGTTATACTTGGACCAGATCCTCAAATACATAAAACATACAAAATAGAGCAGGTAGATAGGCTTCAATAAAATCCTGATGTTAATATACAGTACAAGTCAAAAGTTTGGACACACCTACTCATTCATGGGTTTTTCTTTATTTGTACTATTTTCTACATTGTAGAATAATAGTGAAGACATCACAACTATGAAATAACACATATGGAATCATGTAGTAACCATAAAAGTGTTAAACAAATCAAAATATATTTTACATTTGAGATTCTTCAAAGTAGCCACCCTTTGCCTTGATGACAGCTTTGCACACTCTGGAATTCTCTCAACCAGCTTCACCTGGAATGCTTTTCCAACAGTCTCGAAGGAGTTCCCACATATGCTGAGCACTTGTTGGCTGCTTTTCCTTCACTCTGAGGTCCAACTCATCCTAAACCATCTCAATTGGTTAGAGGTTGGGTGATTGTGGAGGCCAGGTCATCTGATGCAGCACTCCATCACCTCTCCTTCTTGGTAAAATAGCCCGTACACAGCCTGGAGGTGTGTTGGGTCATTGTCCTGTTGAAAAACAAATGATAGTCCCACTAAGCCCAAACCAGATGGGATGGTGTATTGCTGCAGAATGGTTGGAACCAAGAATACCCAATTAGGACTCCAGACCAAAGGACAGATTTCCACCGGTCTAATGTCCATTGTTTGTGTTTCTTGGCCCAAGCAGGTCTCTTCTTCTTATTGGTGTCCTTTAGTAGTGGTTTATTTGCAGCAATTTGACCATGAAGGCCTGATTCAGCCAGTCTCCTTTGAACAGTTGATGTTGAGATGTGTCTGTTACTTGAACTCTGTGAAGCATTTATTTGGGCTGCAATTTCTGAGGATGGTAACTCTAATGAACTTATCCTCTGCAGCAGAGATAACTCTGGGTCTTCCTTTCCTGTGCCGGTCCTCATGAAAGCCAGTTTCATCATTGCACTTGATGGTTTTTGCGATTGCACTTGAAGAAACTTTCAAAGTTCTTGAAATTGTCCGGATTGACTGACCTTCATGTCTTAAAGTAATGATGGACTGTCGTTTCTCTTTGCTTATTTGAGCTGTTCTTGCCATAATATGGACTTGGTCTTTTACCAAATAGGGCTATCTTCTGTATACCACCACTACCTTGTCACAACACAACTGATTGGCTCAAACGCATTAAGAAGGAAATAAATTCTACAAATGAACTTTTAACAAGGCACAACTGTTAATTGAAATGCATTCCATGTGACTACCTCATGAAGCTGGTTGAGAGAATGCCAAGAGTGTGCAAAGCTGTCATCAAGGCAAAGGGTGGCTACTTTGAAGAATCTAAAATATATTTTGATTTGTAACACTTTTTTGGTTACTACATGATTCCATATGTGTTATTTCATAGTGTTTATGTCTTTACTACTATTCTACAATGTAGAAAATAGTAAAAATAAAGAAAAACTCTTGAATGAGTAGGTGTGTCCAAACCTTTGATTGGTACTGTACATCCAAATTATATAAATTCAAAGGCATTTCCTACATCTCCATGTCAGTCTCTGAACAGCAGGATATATGTTACATAATCTGATCAAATATGCACCTCTTTCAGTATGCAGTATAATCATGAATGCCTCAAATGATGATATTCAATCTTCTCAGCCACAAGGCTAACATATTTCAATTATAGTGAAGTCAACTAAAAGGGGGCCTACTGTCTTCATTATTGAAGAAGAGTCAAATGAAAATGCTGACAATCAGTGTGACAATGAAACAAAATGGTGCAGTTTGAGGCTGTGGCGGAGAGTGATGTGGGCGCTGGAGATGGGGGTGTGAGCAGGGGGGATGTTGTGGATGTTTGTGTGTGCCTGTACGTTGTCGTTTGTATGTGGATGTTTTCTATTGTTAAAAATTAAATTAAAAAAATGAATACCCCCTCAAAATTATGTGAGAACATATGATTATGTATGAAGCATAATAACTGATGTAGAACTACACAATTAATTTACTTTTCATAATCAAATAAAACATATATGAACATTTAAGAGAAATGTTGATATTTTCAGTCTGGCATTAGAAACACTAGAGGCCTTTCATTGACAACATATTTCCTATCACAGAAACTGATTCAGTGCTACATTTCTTCATATATCTGGCCATAATAGAGAGCAGCAATGATTTACAATGAAATGCATCTTAGTTGGCATTATGGGTTGTTTAACGGTAAAAACTATAAACTTTTGACAACAAACAGAATTCAGCAACAATGTGTATATGAAATAGTGTACCTTGTTAATGTGTTTACAAGTACGTTTTACAAGTATGTTTAGCGATTAAATAATTATAAGAAATCCAGAGAAACAACTAATATCAGTCTAACAAAATACAGTAGATCCACAGTTACTGTGGTGCTACATTAAACTAGTTAGCTAGTTATACTGTAGGATAGCTTTTGGAATGAGACCAATTCCTTCCCCTCACTCTCAACACAATATAACATGAACACCGTTTAAATGAATCACATGTCTTTTTAACTTAAGTTTAATTATATTTCTGGTTTAAATGGCCAGTCATATTTTAACAGAGATTATAACTATGGAAAATAAATAGCAACCACAAATTGTTGGTTTGTATGAAGACAAATTATTATTATTTTTATGTAAAAAACAACAACAACAACTCTGTAAATTTACAACCCAAACCGTCACAACATTTTTGAGTTTGCTGAACATAATTTAACCACTTTATGTGCATGTTAAGGATCGGTAAAAAATGTTGATGTGAATAAATACGCCTTTGACTTCTGTGACAATATGAGAGAAGAAACGCTCTGTAGTTCTGAAACAAATACATATCAAATGCACATTTTTATAGTAAATAATGACCAAACACAAAAATGTAAATTTATAGTATGTACAAATTATATAAACATCAATCTGCTTAAAAATGCTATAAAAATACGCCATGACTTAAGTACATTAAGTACAAACTAATCAGCCAACAAAATAAGAAAATCAAGGCAATTGGAGCTGCAGTGCATAAACTGCTTTAACACAGAGCTACTACGATAAGTGTACAGTACCAAATATCCTTATTAACACTAAGAAATAAAAGAAAAATTAGCCAAGTGGTCATAAAGTAGAACAATATTGATTTACTCAATTCAAATTGTTTGGTGAAAATGTGTAAAATTCCCCACTTTCGTGGATAGTTTGATACCATCACACTGCATTATGGGTGGCCAAATCAGTCAAAAAAAACAAAAAAACATTAACAGTACTATAAACAAATAAAACCGTAATCAAAATAATGTCATTTTTGGTAGCATTAAAGACAGCTGGCCTACATATCAGAGTGTTAATACCCTTTTGAAATCCACTGAGTCATTGTGATCCATACTGTTGAAACTCTCATGCTGCTTTTATTGACATAATACAATTACATTGACATTCAATTACCCAAGTTCCTGTCCTAAAACCTTGTAGCAAAATTCTCTATGTAATCATTCAACATTCAGTCTAGGTGGATTGCAAGCGCAACACAACCTGGGGAAAAAAATGAAACAGAAGAGCCATCTCTTCCAAGCGCCCGACACAAAACATAGCTTTTTTTTTTGGCAGTGCAATAATCAAGTCCACTGGTCACAAGCATCTCACATGGTGGACCTTAAGAGTCTCTCAACTGGTAGCACTCCAACCAACTCCCTAGCAGGAGGATACAACACCGGCTACCTTTTTAACCATCTTCTCTGGTGAGTTTCCTCTTTTAGCTAAAGTAGGTTTGGCACGGGGTTAGGTGACAGGGAAGTGGTGCTGGAGGTCAGGGGAGCAGAGGGCAGTCACACGGCTGTCTCCTGGTCCTCTCTGGATCATCTGGTAGTGCTGCCGGTTCTCCAAGTAGGCTGCCAGCTCTGCATCCTTGGCCTTCTCTGCACGATGCTTTGGTGTGTCACCCTGCAGCACAAGAGAGGCAACTTGCTCAACATAAAAGACCGCAATGAAGAACCTAACTTCAATTAAGGCAGCATCTATTTCTCCTGATGTCTAAACATTAAGCTGCAGAGTCAAAGATCAGTCTGCAAAGAACAGTCTGCAAGTATTTTTGAGATGTAGGAATAATTTGCATTCAGATTTCATCATGGTTTAGATTTAATATTTCCAGTTATCAACAGTGAATATGCACCAAATGTTTGTTTGTCTGTGTGCAAAAGCAAATCTATAATGTTTTTAGACTCATCCAAGAGCTACTGTCCCATTTAAGAAATAGCTTCACAAAACCCAATTATTTCTAATTGTTTGTTTTTTAAAGTGCAGAGACCAAAAAAACTCAAAAGAGATAAAGAAAAGAGAAGAGAACATGGCGAGAGGGTGAGACAAAAAGACAGGAAAAGTCATTGCTAAGATATGCTGATGCCTCAAGGCCAAGAGTGAATGTATTGTGAGTGAGAAAGACAGACAGGCAGAAAGGGTGGGAGGATGAAGAGATGGCTGAGAGGAAAGAAAGCCAGGCTGAACTGCACCCCAAGGCCACAGGGTATGAATCAGACTGCTAGCTCACTGAGGCAGAGGGAGAGGGGGGGGTAGAGGGAGGTTGCTGAGTGTCATGGAATGTTTCATTTAGAGTAAAGGAAAGCTACAGTACCAGAGTACTGCAGGTATGAAAGCATGATAGAACAACTGACTGGCGAGGACTACACTCCTCCCTAGTGACACCTCAAGCATTAGGTCAGTAGCTTATGAGAGAGACTACATTGCAGACACACGATGTGGCAGTGAGATTTTGTATAGGAAAATTCTTCAAGCCTTGACATGAAAATCAAGACATCTTAAATGTGGTAAAGTCTGAGCTTTCCAGGACAGAAAGCTAAGATAAAAACCAGCTGTGGGGTCTTCAGAAGGAGGATCTTGTGAAGTACTGTAGTAAAAATTTTTAACCTTATGTTCCAACTGCCTTCTACCCACTGTGTCAGTGGAAGCTTAAACAAATGAATCCAATTGGCTATCTCTGCAGGAGAGGGTAAGCACATAAGACATTTTATGGTGGAGCCACTTGGAGGTAAGTACTTTAATTGACTCTGCAGGCATCTGGCTAGTTTGGTTCAGAGGGGACGTGTAGGGCACCGCTGTAGTGCTCCCCCACCCGATGTATAATTAGCTTGTCATAAGAAAGACAAGCTAATTTTCCTTCTGGATGATGATTAGGCCATACTATACCCACCACTTATCCATTTTACATTTTAGTCATTTAGCAGACGCTCTTATCCAGAGCGACTTACAATAGCAATTAGGGTTAAGTGCCTTGTTCAAGGGCACAACGGCAAATGTTTCACCTGATTGGGTTGGGGATTCGAACCAGCAACCTTTCGGACCCAACGCTCTTAACCGCTAGGCTACCTGCCGCCCTATCCACTGTATAAAACACTTCTCAAGGGTAGCCTATGCATCAACTTGGTTTCTTTTGGCCAAATAAAGAGTAAAGCGATGAGTGAAGAGGGAGCGTTGCTCTCACCTGTAAGTCTGTCTTCATAAGGGATGCCCCTGCCTCTACCAGGTAGTGACAGATAGTCCTCTGACACAGTGACGCTGCTTTGTGCAACACTGTCTCCCCACTGAGACAGAGAAAGACAGAGAGAGAGAGAGAGAGAGAGAGAGAGAGAGTAGCTCCAATGAGTAACTTTCTATTTAAAACTTGAACTAGATACATCACACCGAATATGTGTAACATGAGCATTTCAAAATCCATGTCTTGAACTTACTTTTCTTTTTCTGTTACATCCAGGATGTCTGTGGGTGCTGTTTTTGGGGAGGGGGAAGGGAAAAAATAGAAATGTCAAAGCATGTCCCTAAACCAATTACAATGCTCCAAGGTACTACTTTTATAAAGCTGGTGTAGGAGGACTTTCTGACAGAAAACATATCCCTTTCAAATATTGGAATGTATCATTCGTTGTTGAGCAAGAAAGACTCCATAAACGACAACAAGCGTACACAGAGTGAGATGTACCTGCGTTGTGGCTTGTCTTAAACAATGTACATGACCCTCAAATATATGGCGCTCCACACCTGGGACATAATTCTACTATTATAAAACATAGAGCCTACTGTGCTGGGTTAACTTCTGATACATAGTTGATATTTGAGAGGATCCAACAGGATGGTTCAGTATTGTGAGGGGGGGGGGGATGTCCTACAGACTTATATGGAACACATAAATATGTATCGCCTTGTCACTACCATTGTCCAGGATGTATTTGACAGTCTCCTTGCTACCAGTGTCCACAGCATAGTGGAGCAGGGTGCATCCTGAGTGGTCCTGCACTGACAGGTCAGCTCCCAGTTTGTGCAGCTCCTTCAGCTGGGAGAAGAGGGCACATGGTTATGACTGGAGGCGTGGGGGAATAGACTGCATTTTTATTAAAATTGCCGACCTGAGAAATGCTTACCCTGAGGTAAAGTCATCATCATTCCCTTGTTGAATGTATCAATTAGTGAGCCTACATTCACTCTACAGTATGTAGACCTATATGCAGTGTGCATATCCATTGGCCACTGTGGCTCCCACTCACCTTCAGATGGTCCTTGCTCTTCACACATTCAATCAACACTTCTGGTGATACTGTAAGTAATGAGAAATATGTGTAAGTAGAGTAAGAAGGCAGAAATATGAGAGGAGGCTGTAGATTCAGTAGTCATAACAATAGCAGACCATAATAAATGTATGACATGACAGTGTCCTTTGGGGAAAGATCTGAGTGGGGCCAGTGTTCATTAATAGCTCTTTATGGGGCACTTGTTTGTTTGGTTTTAGTGTTTGAATGTACTATATATCTTATGTAAGAGTCTTGGGAAAGGAACCTCAAACTGAATTGATGAGCAAAAACAATCTATTTACTCAGCTAACATGGACAGTAACGAGAGCAAGATGCAGGTTGCTGCCTTCAGTAGAAACCAAGTGTTTAAACACTGGATCATGAAACGTTTTAAATTAACACAGATAATCACATTAACGCCTGTTGAGTTCTTGGGTTCAGTCTCAATATGGCAAATCCTTGTTCAAAGCACCAAAATACCCTTTGTAGATTATTTACCCTAATCCACCCATCTGCATGTTTTCCATCGAGGAAGGAAAACAGTCAACTCGAAATTCCCCACAGCATTCTCACAAATCTCAGTTAGCCAGCACTGCAAGTCAAACAGTTGCTACCACAACGTCTGCGTCTGAAGATATGCTCTAGAATCCTGCTGTCAGAGCGGAACAACCAGAATTAGAAAGGGGCTGCTACTGGAAATATAGTTTTTTTTCTTTAGAAAACAACTAGAGAGATGCCAAGTCAGCTCTTGAGAATATATTCCGACTGGGCTCATGCCAGAATCTTTGTGAGGGATGGACTTGAATGCTAATGTTTTTCATGTGAATTTTAATAACCCTTCCCCGCAGCACAGTAGTTCAAATGCCGTGAAATGCATACCTTAAGTGCCAATATATTTTTTTCGGGTAAAACCCTTTGCATGATGTCAGGTGAACTTGCAGGGGCTTGTTTAAGCAGGGCCACAAAGGCTAAGACGTTTTTTTAAGAAGTCTGTTATCGTTTGACATTATTCATAGTGAAACTTCATTCTGACAGGAATTAGCTGATTGATGATTTTTCAAAACATCAAGCACTAGAGCAAAACAGTTGTGGGCACCGATTTACCCCCATCCACTTGCTGCCAAGTGAACTGCGTCAATTTATAATCACCTAGTGTAACAATTCAAAGTGCGTTTGTTTTACCTTTGTCTGTATTGCACAGTGTATTCTTCTCCACCCTGGGGGAGATAGAGAACAGGACACGATTCAAGGATCATAAAACAAACAGTTCACATCTGTGTCTACAAAACAAATGCACCTAAAGCCCACCTCTCTCTGCACCAATTGGGTTTTCATAGCAAACATCCATGATAGGAAAAAACAAAAACAAACCAAATCCCAAAAACTAAATTAAAATGTCCCAAAAAAAGACTTGCTTCGGTTGCATGGATTTGGTGTTGGTTCAGAGGAGAGGTGGTGTGGTTAATTAGACAGTCCCTTGATGTGCTCTGTTTTTCCAGGCGTCCCTTGCCTGCCAACTAGCCCAAGGTAAAAGATTATAATACGTGTGCTTGCAGCCAAAAGAGCTCCCCCTCTCTCCCTCTCTTCCATTCTGTTTCAGCCAAACACACACACACAGAGCTGTGGCAGTAGGGCAGTGTGAGTGGACAGAGAGGCAGCTCTTGGGCCTCCCTGCTGTCACTCCAGGTTATGTTACTGTCTGAGCCTGGCTGGGCTGTCTGTTTGCCGGAAGCCAAATCCACCACACACTAATCCACTGAGAACTGACACAAGACTGTAACATCAAACGCACACAGGCAGGAACAGTGAAGCTGAGACTGACTGTCTGAGGAGCAGACCTTGTACTGACCAGACAGATTATCCTACTTACTTCCTGGTCAATCCCACCTCTCTCAGGCTGGGCTAAAGACTGGTTCTTCATCTTTGTTATTAGCACAGAGCAGAAGGGGTAAACAATCATGGGTATGAAAGGTATGAATATATAAAGCACATTAGCGGGTCAGAGATCATTGTATTCATTGAGAATAAAAAACCCTGCCTGAATAGATACTATAATGGTCATGAAGATGTTGTACCACTTGCTCTGAGTGGTCATCTACCAGGATGGCTAAGCAAGCATTTAATAAAGCCATATTAAAAGATTATGAGATTTGGGTGAATAAATAAAGCATTATTACAATGTTACTAGAATCTCACAAAACAAGTAGAATACTGCTGTAATTGAACTAGTTTGGTTTGGGAAAATGGTAGTGAATTAGAAAGAAAATCTTCATCAGACAGAGTATACTCTTTTAGAAACTGTCTGAAAACTTGAGAAAGGGTCAATCCAGGGCTCTCTAATCCTGTTCCTGGAGAGCTACCCTCGTGTAGGTTTTCGCCCCAACCCCAGTTGTAACTAACCTGATTCAGCTGATCAACCAGCTAATTATTAGAATAAGGTGCGTTAGATTATGGTTGGAGCTAAAACCTACAGGACAGTAGCTCTCCATGAACAGAGTTAGAGAGCCCTGGTCTAATCTGTTGGAAACCTTGATCAGTACAATCACCCGGACTTGAAAAATAATACAATTAGACGCAACAGAGCAGATGCTTGCTGTGCAAAGCAAAACATTGTGATCATGGTAAATCTGAGGAGAAAATAATCCCTGTAACAAGTCTTTCCCCAAGGTCTGGGAGTCCTATATGTCTGTGGGTTACTAATGGGCCTGCTTTCCTCTGTTAGAGGTAATTAACCACACAGAGCCCACAGTCTCTCTCATCAGCCCAGGAGTCTCCCACAATTACCCAGTCTGTCTCCATCCACTCCTCACTACAGTCTCACTCCCTAGGTAAATCTTTGATCAAAAGACGTTGAGCATCTTGTCAGAGTTCCATATTTAAAACTCTTGACAAAAGGCAGCTGGCTTCCTGTCAGCTGTTACCAGCACGCGTCATTGGTAGGGCTGGGAATTCTCCCCCATCACTAGTCATTCGGCTGTTTGACTGTGGAGGAGGCAGACGCCAGCAAGCAAAAGTGGTAGCTATAGGTCCAGTGTTCATAAGCTCAGGGGATCATAAGCTCATCATGAAGGGAATAGCTACTGTTCCACATTTGATGAAAGAGAGAGTGCCAGCCATGTGGTCTTTATATGTAGGCCATGCATTGTGTGTGATACAGTTGCTGAAACAGAAACATGCATGAAAGATATATCTTAAGAGGAAAGTGTGCTTTGATTTACTAAAGCCATCCAGTTTCACCCACACTTCATACAAATGTAATGAGTATTCCAGTCTTACATTACATCAAACTGCATTATCAGTTCCTTTACAGTGCCTGTGACAAACAGAACACTGGGAGGTTTGAAAAAAATAATATGTGGATCTGGAAACAAGTGAAGCAGACTAAAGTTTTAAGAAAAAGTTATCACAATCAATAGCTGGCAAAGCATATGTTCAAGCCCTGGGATCCTGGCAGCAATTTCCTTTGAGAGTGGGAACAAAATATGCAGCTAAGATGTGTTGGGCAACATCAAGCGAGATCCAGGGCAGATTACACACAGTTTACTGGAATATCTGGCTCACCTCATAATTACAGACGAGCCCAGCCTCTACAGTCCAGACACATAAATCTCCACCAACCTGACAGTTATTCTCCAATCACAGGGAGGAATTCAGAAGCTTTTATGTGTCCTTCTACAGTAAAACTAATGCCTAGGCATTAGCCCTGGGAATAAACATGAGTCTTCATTTCTCAGGCAAGGTTACTCATTATGTGATCTCGTATTCATATTCCTCCTCCTCCTCCTCCTCAGCAGTTGATAGACATCAACTGATCTGCTTCATAGAATCAAGGTTGCCTGCATGACTTAATACAATGTTAATCAATTGAGCTAAAGCCAAAGCAACAGGATTGACCTTAAAAGACACAAGCCGCAAGATTTACTGCTGTTGAATGGTCATTTCAATTAATTATATTCTGTTCCAAGTCAAGTGGCAGAGCTGCAGCTGGGCAGAAAAACAGACTCCAAATTGTGGCTTTAAATGGGGATAATTATTTTCTTATTAGGAAGTGAAAAGCAAGCCTGCTGGATGCTTAGAAGCCAAAGCTGGTAACAATTTGTCACCTCGGAGATCGTTAATGCAAACAGTCTGTACATTCCTGTGTAAGTGAGAAAAGACGGTCTGTCTCAGAATAAGGCTTAATAGGCAATTAGAGGAGCTGACGGTTTGGTTCAGCACATAGATCTTTCGAAACGCAAACATTGAGTAAACAATGGTATGGTGTGCCGTCTTTTCTTACCATCGTTCATTTAGCAAAGATTCAGGATGTTTGATGCATGCTGGACTGTGTGCTCTGGTATATCAGAGCTCCCTACAGTATTTATTGAATGGTAAATACTAGGTTTCCATCATACTGTATACATGTATTGATTGTGATGCCCTGAGAAGCTTACATTTTAGAGTATGAACCCATCTACATGGGAGCTGCTGTCCAAATCAACACGATTACATCTTCTGTTACCTCATTACCTTCTACTGTCCGTGCAGCCAAAACACACTCTACAAATAACAATCTCCTTTTCTAGGAGGAACACGCATTACACTCAGTTGCGCACTATCATTACAAAATACAGTGAATAAAGAATATAAATGTGACACATCTTATAAAGCCACCTCAGTGAATGCTACATGGTCATTTAAGTGGATTTGTTGAACAAAACATCAGAGGAAAAGCTGACAGTGTTTGCTTTGTATCAAGGCTCAAATATCCTCTCTTTTAAGACTAGCTGATTACGGACTAATTACCCATTCAATATAAAAACAAAGCCCTTGCTAGCATCCTAAGCATTTTACCCAGACATCAAGAAAAAAAAAAGCTGTAAATCTCAAATGAATTACGACATTGGAAATAATTATAATTGCACGACAGGGAAGCATAACACAGGGAAAAATCTGGCAAGGAAAAGCTACAAAATACATTAATCAGTCTGTTTGGCAGATCACTGAAGTGACAAGCAAAACTTAAATTCTGGGTAATTTCATACGGCTGCTGCTTGGAGTGGCTTTGCAGTGCTGCACACATGACAGCGTTCAGAAGATGTAACTTCTCATTAGTCATCTCAGTGGACATGGAAAGGATCCATCATGCAAATCTGCCTCCAGATGAGACTCAATCAACAGTGAATTAGCGTCGCTGACAAACAAGAGTGGGAAAATTACACATAAAATGACACATAATTCATGGTAAAATCAAATGTGAGGTTGTGCCTGTCTGTGAGTACTCTAAGGCAGTCTCTCTCTCTCTCTCAGCTGTCCAAATGGAGCTATTGTATGTAAAGGAGGGGATGGGGCACAGTGACCGTGAGAGGCAGCACATAGGCCTGTTTGTGCCATATGGTTCCATCAGCAGCTGAATGTCATCCCCACATTCTCACTAGCATCCTGCCAAGCTGGGACGTGAAGATGATACTATTGTAAGGACAATGTCACCATGACACAACATCAAAATATCCCTTAGAAATTCAGTTTCAAAGATCTGATTCTCTCTCTTCACTGGATGCTACTGTACCACATGACATGTCTGGCACATTGCGTTGAGGTCTGTGATATTGTGTAGACTCCAGACCAAGGAACTAGTAAGCAGAAACTTTGCAATGTAAATGCATTATTGTGTGACAGAGAGAGCAAAGGGCACAATTGAGAAAGTGACTTGGTGAAAAGAAAGAAAGTGAAAGAGGTGAAAGGGGGCTTTGATCTCACCTCAAGTTTGGGTTGAAATCAGCTGCAGTAGTGTTAGACCGATGGATACATCCAGCCCTTTAAGACAACAGCAAAAAAATGGATGGACCAACAACAACAAAAACGATGAGCACAGAAATTATAAATCATAAATGTGTAAACATGCAAGATAAACAATGAAAACAGAAACAACTGGAAAGCCTCATTTTGAGAATGTGTTATTGGCATTGAGATGGTATGATAGAGTTTTAAGTTCATCAGCTGCAACAAAAAAAAGATATACAATATTACGACTTGCAGTAAGCAAAACTTACAGTAAGTGCACTTACACTCAAAAGGAATGGTAGTGCTTCACCCCTTCTAACTGTATTCAATTTTCACAGGCCACTCCGGCCCAGGCACAAAGACCATTACAGAGCTATAGGTACGGCAATGGGGCACTGCTAGCCAACCCTCTGGGTAGTCCTAACAGTGTTCTGCTGGCTTCTCTGGATTTATGGGCAAGAAGTATGGCCGCTGACCAGAGGGGCAACAGTATCTTTTACGTCCACTCTGCCATCAAAGGTACCGGCTACACACTCAAAAAAGAGTGTGTTTTTTCAACAACAAAAAACTGCACCAGAGTTCTATTTTGTGGCACAGAGCTCTGTGTGTTATTGTTTTTGTTTTATTTTTTCAATTTTACCTTCATTGTGCCATGGCAAAATGGGCTCAAGTGACTGTATTGTATGTTGTGGTGAGTGACCATGGACCCTCACGGTCCCCGTCATTGGTGTGGCCACAATATCAAAGAGCAGCCTAACGTCATTATATTTCATGGCAGATTCAATTTGGAAGGGCGAGTCTGTGGCAGATGCTGTTATACACTGTCATTTTCCCTCCTCCTCTCTGGCTCCAATATAGGGAGGTAATATAAACAAAGCACAATCAGCACTAAAAACAAGTCCTACAAACCATTCTCAGTTCATAAACACTTAATAAGAATGAATTACATTATGAAAGCAAAAACAAAAATATGTTGTTTTGATGTGTTTGCTCATGAAAAAAAACAGCATTTCACTGCTTGTCATTTCAGTTTCATGAGACTCAAGGAGGTGAACCATAACACTTTTCTGAAATTATGGACCATGACAAATACGTACAACTCCACTGTGAAGAATGCATTTCCTTGCAAAAACTGGAATGGTACGGTGCTTTATTGACCTAGTGACACTGCAGACTATTTCATGGAACAATTCCTGGCCTAAGTAGATTTGTACGCCTACATGGAACCATACTCTAACAGTGTCACAGGCAAGACCCTTTTCTAATGTCCGACCCCTTCCTATTCAGTCCAGGCGAGCGTGACAGTGGCTACGGGAGGCTACACTGGTTCTGTCCGATAATGAGGGTTGGCTAAATCTTCCCCAGCCTCATTTTACTCCTGAGCATATCACACCCTGCCAGGGATATGGCCATGGCTTAAAACTGTCTGGCACCGCCGGGCCTAAACACTGTGTTTAAATCCCTCTTACAATGGTGTAATGGCTAGCTGCATTGTTTGCATCTCTACGTGAAGTAGTGTCAAGGAAAGCAGTGTGTTACAAGAACAAAATCAAAGCTGTAATATGTGATTTGGGAGATTGGCGGCTGCCTCTGTCGGGGCACCACCCCTGTGTTTTAGTCTCTCTTCTCACCTGGTGAGGGCTGGCTTACTGGACCTGAGGGAGTCGCTGTGTGCCAGTGCCTCCACCACCGAACTGTCACTGGATATTCGCTTCCTTTGAGTGGTCTTCTGGAGGTCCATGATCCTGTGAGAGAGAAATAGAGAGAGAGAGATAGACAGAAAAGAGGGAGAGAGAGAGAAAGAGAGAGATACAGTATGTATAAGAAATGATGAGGTTCGAGATGGCCTAGAAGGGGTGACACATTGTATACATTATGGAAAGACAGAGTAGTGAGAGTACTGTATCTATTCCCACTGGGTCCTGAAGCGCGGTAAACATTTAAGCCTTTTCTTGTTATAAAATAAAGCAAGTGTACATCAGAGGTGGCCACTGATATATAACAATAAAGTATGTTTATATTGCTGGGGGATCTAGTGCAAATACAAAAAGGTACACACTGTACAGATGAACCCATTTGGAAGATGGAAACCAGAACATTTCCACCATTGGGAGCAGAGTGCATAAGCAAAAGAGAGAACTTGTGTATATGAGACAGAATTATAGAATGATGGGGTCTAAAGAACGAATAAGGTTGGATATAGAAGCAAGAGAAATGTTAATGGTAAAACGTTGCAGTTAATGAAGACACTAATATGCAATAGAAATGTTCCTGTCATCCAGCACCTACAGTACTTGCTTTTAAGCTTATTTTCCCCAATTAGGTCAAAAGAGGGTGTTAAAATGATAAAATGGTGTTCAATTGTTAATACAACCAATAATAGCTAATTATAACATTCTAGTTTGATTGAATATCTTTTTATATTCCATTCTAACTGAAGAGCTGCAACAAAAGAGCAGAAGTGCTGTGCGGATCATTATTTAATCACTTGGGGTCTTGTTGTGGAGTGTAATGATCCGAAACATGTTGTGGTGCTGGGTCTGTCAGTCTACCACCAACCTGCTCCATCTCTCCCACATTCATCACATTAGTCTCTCTGATTTCCAACCAGGACCAGAGGCAAGGGAAACAAAGAGCATACACTCAGCATACAGGAAATGTGTCTGTAATGGTAAAAGACTGTGCAAAAGCTGTTAAAAATTGTTGATGGGTAAAATATTTTGGAATATAGATGTAGGGATGCTGTTCAGATCAATTGGGGAAAGTCAGCAACTCACTAAAATAGTGATGCTTTTGCAGGGGGAAAAGTTGAAGGGCAGGACTTGAACCAGGGAAGTGCAGAGCCTAGAAAATGTAGAGTTTCTCAGGAGTGAACAGTCTGCACTTCTAATTGAGATGTGCATAGCTGCATACACATTGTCTGTTCAATCGGATTGGTGATTTATGAAATATTGATAATATGAGAAACAAAGATGATCAAAGCCTGACATCTAAATTAGGAAGACTGTTTCCCAAAGATCTAAAGCTGACATTTTTAACTAATAAAGATCCACAGCAGGACTAGTGTGTATTTCCAGGACTATGGAAGCACTAAAACAAAGCATACAAAATCCCAGCTATTCATTGTGACAGAGGAAGCAACAATATTATTTGAGAGCGTCATGACTCATGAATGTGTGTTTAGTGATCTAATTGCTCTTACTATAGATCCGACCCAGACATAAAACTCATCGATCCCCCAAACCCTAAACCTAACCTAGGCTAACCCCATGCTCAGCCGGCCACTTCCCCATGTCTCGTTCCGAGCCCAACCCACTCTCTGGCTGCCTGCTCATAGAGATAAAAACATTATTGAAAAGAGTTAGACAGCTATGGCCCAAAAAACAACAACAAACAAACATCTTTATGGAGACAAATCCTGCTTTGACAAGACTATAGCGTCAAATGTAAAATGGATCATCAGATTGGGAGTGAGCACCTCTCACCCCCAATCTCAGTTGTGATGTTCTATTGTGGGCATGTCTGATTTTCTCCATTTCATAAGTGAAATAGAATCTTGATTCTAAGGAAGGTGGGAGTGAAACATAAGCAGTGAGGCAGATTGTACTGTATTCATTCCCATTCCGGGGGGAATGCTGGGTTTTTGCTCATCACCTCCCACATTCATCCTCCTCCACCTATTCCAACCCACACAATCAACTTTGCATTTTAAATAAAACCAATTGCCCTGGCAACACACACATGGGTGCAGAAGCATCTATTTTCAAATGATCCAAATGTTATATTTTGAGGAAAATAAAGCAACACAGTACACACTTTGCTGTTAAAATGCACTCTGCTGGTGTAAACCTTATTTTCCATGAGCTTGAATGTGTTCCACCCACAAAGATCTTGGACTTGTGCTTATCACTAGAGGCTTCAGTCAAGAACACAAAACCCCCTGCTACATCCAAGTAAAACTCAAAGGAATCTTATATGGCTATAGGGGGAGACACGTCCATGGGCAGAGTAAGACAATCTTGGGAGGACAAGATAAGTTAAGAACTTTGCAGGAGAGTGAGAGAAAAGGAGGGGTGAACAGGAAGGAAGGTCAGATCGATACCTCTTCCCTGACAGGAAAGGGAAGCTGGAGTGAGAGGAGAAGAAGTGGGATGTCTTGTGTCTGACGTCCATGGCCTCGCTGTCTGAGTGTGGGCTGGTGGGACTGACGGTAAGAGGACAGGGTAGAGGAGTGGATGGAGGAAAAGAGGGCAGAAGGAAGGGCAGACGGGAGGAAGGAGAGAGAACAGGAACAATTCAGGGGTGTTTTACTTCAATAACATGCCCAAATAATGTTGCACTTTTCTTTTTATATACATTTAAACTGATCTGTGATTAGGGAAAGGAGGACAAAGAAGCCGGGGATCTTCAGAGCCAGTAGCAGGAATAGTTAATAAATGGTACAAGATCAGTTAAGCCAATGAATTGGTTCTGAAAAAAATTATGTTTATGCTAGTATGCAAATAATGTAACAGTTAGGATGCGCATCGTCTTAAATTTCCTTTGATGATTTGATACATTGCCAAGAGTCTAAGGTGGCATTCATCTATGACAAATTGCCTCCAACACAGTGCTGCTATCCCCCCCTCAGCCTGTCTTTCTAGACTACAGGGATCCAAAATGGCCTTTTATTAGGAATTCTATTTCAAGCCCTGGCCAGCAGCATGAGAGAACATGGCAAAAATAATGTGGCCTCTACTTTGAAAGCATCAAAAGATAGACATGCCAATAGACCACAGAGCGAGAAGAGAGGGAGAGGCTACACTCCCCACACGCCCTCAGAGATAGTCCCACCATGTTTACTTTGGAGGGGGAATGTGTGGGTCGGGTTAGGATCTGCCTCTGCCATGTTTGAACTCCATGAACCTGTTGCCACACCTCGTCTTCATTAAACTCTCCTTAAATCCCTAAATGGATGGGGGACAGGGTCCTGAGCTAAAGTGTAGAGAAGAGAGACTTCCACTAAGGTGAAGTTACTGTAGAACAGTAATAATTACTGTAAATTGACGTGAGCAATACGTTAGTAACAAAAGGTACAATAATGTGGAGGAGATTCTACTGTGGAAAATTATTCGAGAAATATCATGGCACACAGACACTTCTAAAAAATATTAACATGCAGTTATTGAGGCACAGCTGATCTAAGGAGATGGCCTGCTAACTGTTACTGTATAAACTTTCAAATTATGTAGCAGGAAATATTAGCGCTCCAGGGATGTAGTCAGTTGATAGAGCATGAGTTGAAAGGGTTGTGGAGATCCGTGGAAATGTATTCACAACTGTAAGCGCTTGATAAGACTCTTCAAAAAATTAACATACAGTATGGAGTAGTGGAGCTGCATGCATTTTCCAAACTGTTAGCAATGTAGGGAACACTTTGTATTGTTCAGCCATGAACAGACAATGGCTGGGCTTCTCTTTTTGTTAAGTTGATTACAGTAACAGTATTTCAACCTGGATCTTCTCCCCTGTTGACACAGTTATGTGCTATGAGGTGGAGGGTTTCTAAAGTCACTCTGTGAATTCAGGTGAGTATGGCCCTTCTCCTTCCTAGGGTGATTATGAAGACAGCCCAGTGGTTAGAACTTAAATGATTCATAGATTTAAATGGGTGGGGGTTAATGGGCGAGCATGGCCTCTGCATTCCTCAGTAATAATTCAGCAGGGCAAAATCAGCACGGTCCCGTGAGGAGTGTACAGTTTTATTGTGTTATAGCGTGCATGTCCAAACACAGATTCAACCCACGGTTTACTCAGCCTTTATTTTAGTGTCCTGGACCTGGGGCATGCCAGTCGGATTATTACTACACTATTTCAGCCTGTCAAAACAGCACCGCTGGAAACCACTTTCAAACAGACTGGTTCACAGAAAATGACCTGGAATGTATTCACTGTTATAACCCCCATAAAGCTCCAATGGAGCTGCCCCATCCTTTATCTAGTGCACTAAACTGATCTCCAACAGAAATTCCCATTAGAAGCTGTGAGCAGCAGCTGCTTCTCTTACCTGGGACCCGGTGAGGGGGGAGGAGAAGAGGAGGAGGATGGGAAGGCAAACTTGCGAGATGCCTCCGCGAATTCACCAGAAGAATCAACCAGATCAGGCATCCCTGGTGAGGTGCTCACCGTCTCCGTGACGACCAGCTCCGGGTCCAGGATGAAGAGCTCGTCTTGGGATATCTCAGTCACATAGTTTAGGTGTTCCCGTTATGGAGAGAGAAACCATAATCACTTATGTACAGATCATAACGGCCATTGAACATGTTACTTGTTTATTTTGCTTTTGTTATAGGTGTTCCATTACTCTGCATAATCAATGTATTCAGTGGTGTAAACTACATAAGTAAAAAATACTTTAAAGTACTACTTAAATAGTTTTTTTGGGTATCTGTACTTTACTATTTATATTTTGTCAACTTTTACTTTTACTCCACTACATTCCTAAAGAAAATAATGTACTTTTTACTCCATACATTTTTCCTGACACTTAAAAGTACTCATTACATTTTGAATGCTTAGCAGGACAGGAAAATGGTCCAATTCATGCACTTATCAAGAGAAAATCCCTGGTCATCCCTACTGCCTCTGATCTGGCGGACTCACTAAACACAAATGCTTTGTTTTGTAAATTATGTGTGAGTGTTGGAGTGTGCTACTGTCTTTCAGTAAATAAATAAAAAACTATAAAAGTATGCCGTCTGGTTTGCTTAATAAGGAATTTCAAACTATTTATACATTTACTTTTGATACTTAAGTATATTTAAAACGAAATACTTATTTTACTGGGTGACTCACTTTTACTTGAGTCATTTTCTATTAAGGTATGTTTACTTTTACTCAAGTATGACAATTGGGTACTTTTCCATCACTGAATGTATTATATATATATATATATATATATATAAATAAATAAATATAAATGGCACACACTCACCTGAGCACGATCAATTCTGTAAAATCGATCTGCAGTTGTGGCTAGAAGGAAAACATTTATAAATAGTATGAGATTTATAGAGAGTAAATAATATGAACATAGGCTTGTACACAACCTCACAAAACACACACACACACACACACACACACACACACACACACGCACAGTGTTCTAATGAGGCCAGAGAGGGCTGGGAACTGTGCAGGAGCTTAATCAAAGCGTTGACCTGATTAAACCAGCTCCGAAGCACACCATGCCTTTGCCACATGTTGTTAAATGAAGGAAAAGATGGATAACCTGTATAATAAACAGAGCAAGTAGGAGCAAAGGGCCACATAACTGGCCCAGTGACTTGGGGACATTACAAGGAGAGTCAAAGGGTTGTGGTAGTGGGTGTAATTCTAGATGAGACGAAATTAGAAAGATTTACTAAACATGTCATCAGACAATGACCGCTGTACAAACCTACTGCAAATCAAGGAAGTTATGAGAAACCCATTGACTTTTCAAAAGATGCATTCAGTTTGCAGGGTATTGGGGGACTGTACCGAACATCTCACACTGTTGCCAGCCAACTAGTTACAAACAGATTCACAGGAGACAGGATATGATCATATGTAAATATAATTGTATGTGCTCTTCAAAGGAAAATCAAACACACTCTTTTGAGATTTATGAGTATGGACAGTACTACATCTCAGCGTAGAAACTTAGAGGAAGTAGTGAGTGAAAAAAAAAAAACACTTTACATGGTTGTGGTCTAGTGATCAAATACTTTCTACAGATGATCATTTCCAACCAGTCAGCAGAAATTCCACTAAACTAACTCTGTCTCCCCCCTCTCCCCTCCATCCACTCCCCAGCCCTGTTCTGTTGGACTGTACCAGTAATTAAGCTTCACGCTGCCATTCTGTCTGACGAAGTGGGAATGAGCTCTTCCCTAGCCCAGTGGGAGCAGAATCAAAGGAGGTGTGCGCTGGAATTAAGTAGATGTGCAACGCTTCTTCCCCTACTTCCTCTACATCTAAGATGCCAAGAAAAAGACCCCTCTGTCTTCCACAGATGCTGCACATTGAATTTCTGCCAGCTTCACTGAGCAGAATAATCCAACTCTTATTTTTTAATAAACTGTATGCTTAAGAATATCTCACAGACAAGCATGAAGTTTGCCCAGAAGATTCCTTTAGTTTCTTAAGGTCTTTAAGGGCAGGTCTGTGTACTGCATGTTTCTCAGCTTCTCCTACATATCTGGGAAGGTGTTTTTTCTTCCACCTTATCATAATGTATCAAAAAGTATGATGTGGTTCTCCCGTACTAATTAAATAATCAGTCAAATCAGAACGCAGCTGGAATTCACTTGCTATGCTTCTAATCAAGAATTAGCCATGCTGTTTTGTGGAGAGAGAAAAATGTATAATTTCTCCACACGAGACCTTTACAACAGTCTTTTTTTGGACTGAGCCTTTAAGATCTGGGCTGCTTTATTACCAGTGAATAGAAGCTAATCTGTGCTGATTTCAATGGAGCAGCTATGGGATTTAATTAAGCTTTGAAAAGCTACATAAAATTTGGCTGGAGATTCTAACACCCTCCTTTCTCTACCAACTATCACTAGTTAGTAAGTTAATTAATTTAGCATTCAAACAATGATACCCTTCAGAGATCAGCTATCATATCAGTCTAGTGTGAGGAGATGGAAGATTGTGAGTTTCACTGCTGGTGGAGTGACTGATGAGCAGCAAGAGTACATAATATATGTAAACTGTGTTATGCATAGCAATGTATAGCTATTCCTAGCAATGCACATAACATAACATGTAATTCATAATACTGTCAGTGGAATAAACAATGCCTTGATAAAACTGGATATATGTAAAGGGCCATAGATTCATAAGAGACATGCAGAATCACTGACATTCTTACAGTACTACAGATTATTTACAGAAATATTATAAACTGTATGCTTAAGAAGATCTCACAGACAAGCATGAAGTCTGCCTAGAATATTCATTTTCTGCTATGCAACAATGAGCAGAAACATTCAAAGCAAATCAGTGACATTATTATCGAATTGATTTCTGTATCTTTGCACCAGAGCTGTTGATCTAAATTAATGTTAATGTGAGCTCGGTTTAATTGAATTTAATTGATCCTATTTCACACAGAAACGCAGCACAGCTGCGTTAAATTATGTTCTGTAGGTTGCTCTACCCATCTTAAATTCTTCTAAACAATAATCTAAAACAAATGTTTAAATTATCCTCAAAACCTGTGTTTTGAACATTTAGAACTCAATTTATGCTGTGTATATTTGCTTGTAATGTAAATGTGAATCCTTATCCTGCAGAAGAAATGCACTGATGCACTAATCGTAAGGTCCTAAAATGGCACTGATGCGCTAATTGTAAGGTCCTAAAATGGCACTGATGCGCTAATCGTAAGGTCCTAAAATGGCACTGTTCTATCATATTATGTCTACCTTGACAAAACATGAAATTCTATGGTGAATGAACCAAGAAAACAGTGACCTGTAAGAGTCAGAAGCTCCCACTTGCAAATGATCAGATTATGTGAAGCGCTCTCTCTTCAGCGTTGAAGATAGACAGGGGACTAAAAGAGGAGGCACAAGAGGAATACTACACTATAGAAAGTGTAAGGAATAAATAGCAGCGCTCCTTATAAGAAGTGGTACTTACAGTCCAAGAAGCACCACTTTGGCGAAAGCTTCTGCGAGGAAAGGGTCTTTGATTTAGCTCCATCATCCTCCTGAGAAAGAAATGGGACCAATGAGATTAGTTCCACAACAGCCTGCTCTATACACTAAACATAAATGAGACTCGAAGGCCTTGACTCACGGAGGACTCAAATACTAAAAACCTTTTCTGCTGGATGTAGGGCAAGATTTAAAGGCCCTGAGTCTTGTGTTCAGACATAGGCTTTTTGAAATGAAAAGTACTTTTCTATTAACCCCTCCCCTACTCTTTCATATACAGTTCCATGAGTTTAGGAGGGCAGGTGTTTTCCCCTATGTGAGCCTCAGTCACAGAATCCTTGGTCCAAAGACCTTACAATCCCTTCTTTGGTCACTGTTCTGTGCATTGGCTGAACTGTACTTAATCCAAGCTTTTCCAAAGGTACTATAGTCCAGTGACCTTATGCAATGAGATACATTGACATAATCCTCTTCAGAACTTGATCTTGAAGGTAAGTCGATGTTTAGAGGAAAATAGGCTGAGGCAAGTCACAAAAGGAATTGTGTCTATTCAATGTTCAGACTGAAACAGACCTGTTGGAATGTGACGACAACAACAGAAGTCATTTCTAGGGCCATGAGTTTCTCCTGACCACATGCCTTGGCCAGGAAAACTCCAGGCCCTAGTTATAGGCTAAAACTAGGGCTGAGAGTTTTTCCTGATCAGTTTAACTGTGGTCAGGAAAACCTACTACTGATTTCCCATCTAAAGGTAAACTTGACCAGTCCATCTAACTTCCAAGGGGATCAGGAGGATAGCAGTGTACAGAATGTTATGATGCATGCACTAAGGAACTACGCTGAAAGATCATGCTTAGCTTAGGGCACAAATACTGGATACCACCTACAAGAAAAACACACACCCACACAAACAAAGAAAATCATGTACACAAGGTAGCCAATCTAATCAACACCAGACTTTTCTGGGTCTCGAACAGGAAACCCAAAACATGCAACCACCAAACGAGACAGTATCAACTAGTCCACTAACTAGTCTATGTCGTAGTGCTCGCTTATATTCAGCAAAAGTATTACTAACTGTAATAACATTGCCAAAGCAACCTTAACTGCAGCAGTTTCTTAAACATTGGATGCTTGCTGCATACAAAAATCACAGGCAAACATATTCCTGATTACACTCACAATCACAAACACACAACACTAAAGTACACATACAAACACATCTTAACCATGCTTAGGGGCACCGAGGAACAAGGAGAAAAACTCTTCCCAGAGGAACAAATTTGGGTTGGTTTGCATAGGGGAACAGGGCCACTACAGAAAGACAAGAGGAAAAAGAGTCTCCTGAGTACAGCCGCTATTATTCAGCCACTCACATTATGCAGCTGGTTTGGCTAAGCTGTGGATGGGGATATAAAGGAGGGCCAGGGTAACTGGGAGGAGTGTGTGGTTATCACTGGAGACAGACAGTCTCAGCATCTACCCGCACCTCTCGCTCTCTGGGTATGCAACTTAGAGCTTGTGGTGAAATCACTTTGTAAAAGCACTAGGGCACGATATTTGAATATTGATGCAACACACCCTTGACTGACTGCACAGTTTATTTGTTTTTAAGCCAACAAGGAACTACTGGATGTGAGAAGTATATTTGTGCTCTAGATTATTTTCTTGGAGACAAAAAAAAGAAATGGAAGAGTTGATCAAACACACAATTCCAAGTAAACACCTAATGAAACTATGAGAATTGTGGCTGCAGCGCTGTCTTTGTACTGTATGTGTTTTACGGTTATGCACAGGGAGGGACAGGTTTGACAAGTGTTTTCTTCAGACTTTAAGCATCACATACTCAAACAGTGTGTTCTCATAAAAATAACATGGTTATAAAAGGCCTCATCCTTGTTTTTGAATTAGATTATATTTTATGGTTATTAGTTTGTTCCGTCTGTGTTTGCTCCGTTTGTGAAAGTCGCTCCGGATAAGAGCGTCTGCTAAATGACTAAATTGTAAATGTAATCTGTGATCTAAAAGTCGTTTTTGATAAGGGGAATGTTTCCTTTTCAGACTTGTTCCTTTCCATGCCACAGACTCCATGTCCTGTCTCGTTTTACCAACCTGGAGCACCAGTCGTTTGAAGGAGGGATGAATGGAGATGAAGTCCTGTGGAATAGCCCCAAAAACACTGTAATCCCACAAATGGAGACTCTCCTTCCTGTCTAATGCCCCTACCCAAAGTAAATCACCACATGCGGATAGGAAAATAAACATCTCGTCTTGAAGTTACTATAATGACTGGTTTTGGATTGCAGAAAATGGGTTGAATGTAGTGGGAGAAACATTTCCCCCCCTCAATTTATGCCATCTTGTTGTATGCTATGAGTCCTACTTACCAATAATACATGTTTTTGGGACATATACATATAATGAAAGTGGATGATTACACATATTACAGAAGCAATTACCATTCTGCAACAGTATTTTAGTTATCATGCCTCCATTAGTGGCAGACAAAATCAAAATATCATTTAAGCCTTTTCTTATGACATGAGCTGATGAAAACAGCAACAAAACAACATATTGTATGAGAATCCCAAATGAGGGACAGCCATTGAGGGATTGTGGTTAAAAATAAGGAGATATATAATAATAAAATGATTGCAAAGCGGTGATGCCGCTAATCTGCAACAAATTTCATGCACTATTTATTTCAATGGGTTTTGAACCAAAAGGGACAGCGATGGGGCTAGAGGGGCAAGGATGTCATGTTTTGGCAAAATCTCAGTCTACCCCATTCACAAACAACCACACATGCAATCCTTTCCCATCCTAAAGACAGGTTTGGGCTTGTCTGTCGAGATGAGCCATCATATACCAGCCTGCGAGTAATTGCTCTTGACATCAGCAAGTTCCTCCCTCCTCTTCTAACCTCCTCTCTTCCTTCATCTCTTGCACTCTCACAAATTCATCACAATGATTTCCCAATCCTCCCATGGTATTAGCTCAGTCCTACCCCTCTCTGTCTTCTTCTACTCTCTGTCTGTATTGTCCTCCATCACAGACATTTCTGAGTCCTCCCTTGGTATTAGTTACCTCACAGCCACTGTCTTCATATGCTCTCTGCCTCTCATGTCCTCCTTCCCTTCTGTCCTTCTTTTACCCAGAGTTCCATCCCCTCATCAACCCACACTCTCTCCTCTGTCCCCTTCTCGCTGTCCCCCCCTTCTTCCTTCATTTCTCACCTCTTGGAGCCTCTCGATGTGGGAGCGGCATGTTTCCAGGTCACTGTCTCCCGGGACAACGATGAGGCCCAGTGGGATAGCTGTGGGGAAAGATGAGAGACAACAACATGCTGTTAAACACTGCTGCAAGCGCCCAGGGATCGAAGCATGAAAAACCATTCTACAGCTAGGTCCACAGGTAGCTCATAGACACAAGCTACAAGACACAGACCAACTGATTGTGTCCATTTATCAACTCGAAACCAGAAAGGTTTGGGGGAAGTTCATTTTGTTGGCAATAGATCAAGGATATATTTAGACTTGGGCTTCCTGGATGCCTTGTATTTCATAGAGTGCCACGCAAAGTCCAATGCACTTAGTGAACTCAAACCCCTTTGAAACGGCTGTCAAAGTAGGTGAAGTGTGTAAACAAAATAGCAATACAAAACAATAACAGAGGAAGAATTCTCTAAATGTGATGTCTGCAAGAGGAAAAACTGTCTGGGGACATGTTTGTCATTAGTTCCCATGCCCATTGATTTGTGCTAGACAAAAGACAGGCAATTAGGCCTAAAGTACAACTGGGCAGCAGGTGAGAGAGCAGATACACTGTATCAGTGAGTGCATCAAAACCACATTATGTGATCATGAAAGTCCGGGCCATTCACAGGGCCTTCTTTTGCGGTCAGAATAGAACAGAAGTGAATGACTCGTGGACTATCAGGCTGAGATTTGTGAATTGAAAAAGTGGCTCTCTGAGGAGCAGCAAGTTTCACAGGCGGAGAGAGAGAATAGCAGGCAGATTTCTCCACTGAGGAATGTGCTGTTGCCTAGCAACCTTGGAACAGTCTGTCTCTAATTCAATTCAGCTTCTTTCTCTTTTTTTTTCTTTCTCTTTTGCTGTCCTCACTCTGCAACAGCGGAGTTGTCTAAGCTCTTTATAGGTGTCAGGCAACTGAGACAACTGCCTAACTAGTAGCAGCCGCATGCTATATTTTTGGATCAGAGACGAGAGAATAGAGTATTAACCTCAGCTATGACAGCTAACATCACTTGTACCTCAAGATCCATGTGAAACATCAGGGACCTAACTTGATTCAGTGTTAGCCAGAGGGAGTCTGAGTGTGATATCTAGAATGAAGCTAAACAATGTGCAAATCACAGAATGATTGTTCACTTTCATGTGTTCGCTTCCATTTACATCTATGAGTAGCCTATCAAAAACAGCCTTGGAATTATCTTGTATGTCAGCAAGCATGAGGGTGCATTAGGTACAAAGTATGTTATTGGACCACTGTATGACAGTTTAATATGGACATTGAGTTTATTTATAAAATCAGTTAAAATTTACTTCAGGTTTAAAAGCATATCTTCTTTTCTTTTAGTTGCATGTTCTGACATCTAGTGGTGAAAAAAAAAAAAGAATAAACTACTTTCAGCATTCCGTGAACCGAATGGTAGGTACTGTTAGAAAACTGTTGGACCTCCACCAATTATGCCTGAGTATCAAAACCTACAGGGAGATTTTATGTCTAGTATTATAATTGCTAGCCTCGTACGAACATCCGGAAATCTTGCGAGCTTACATTCTATTTCACTACACGAATTCCACAGCGGTCATCAGGATGGTAATACGAGGCTATATAATTGCAAAAGTTCAGTAAGAACCTAATACATTCATCATACTTTCTTTCATACTTCTTTGGAGATATCCAACAACAAGGTCGGTCCATAGCAGCTGGGTTTTGTTTCATCGGAGACAAAAACAGCATCACTTGCATATCTCAGTTACATAACTTGGGCCCAGTAATTGTTGCAGTTTTGTTTGGAGAGGACAATCCTATACAACTTCAAGGACAACAGCCTTCACAAGTCCAGCCCAAACAAATGCTGCCCACAGTTTTTTGAGACAAAAACAAACAAACATTGTTTTTGGGAGGAGAGCATTAACTAATAGTCTGGGACACTGTCTGGAACAGTAGGTTTGTGCATGAGGATACGAATGTGATAACAATTAAGAGTGGGGGGGTGGCTCTAGCTGTGTTATGGGAGGTTATTACCGTGTTTTCCTAGCACACAGGTGCTGCAGGAGGCTGTAGAACACAGAACCACTGACAGAGCCCCTCTGGGGCCCCAGGGCATCCATTAGAGACAGTAATGGACAGCTACCTCATTATCGCCTCACAGTCACACACTTGATATCTAGCCAAAGTCACATGCAGGGAGGCCCACACTGCATGATAAACTCATAGCAATCGAGTGGCCTGACGGGGATTGGAGAAGGGTATCAGGGTGGACAGATAGCAAAACCTGGAGCCAATGTCCGCCCCCTCCTCCCTCTCAAGGAGGAGCCAGGAAGAGAGAAAATGAAAGAGTTCCATCTCTGTGGGGTTTCTACTAAGTACCATATAAATCAAAAGGGACTTCCTTTCCCTTTGTAATTAGTGAGGCTAGTTAGGGCGATCAAGAGCCTGGTGTGTTCTTCCACATTACATTTATTTGTGCTAACCTATGTTTGACAGTGACAGAGTCTATGTAGTCGCTGTGTAGATTTAAAGTCCATGTTAGCATTTCACCCACGAGAAGTAATAAACACTCTTGCTGACAGTTCACCAAGGGGCCGATTCAGACTTAGGAAATGTATGCCTTTCCTGTGCATGCCTTTCCTACGCACTTCTCAGTAGTTGGTATTCAGACTTACCTTATGCAGGTGCATAACTGGCTTTGTAGGAATGGTTCCCTTCGCGCACTGAATACATTTAATTCAACTGCTGAAAACCATCCCACTTGCTAGCCAACAGTTTTTCTCGTGGAATTTTCATTCAGTACATCTATCTTAAGCCATCCCTTTAAATATGGTGTACCTTTTAGTTTGAATTTTATCAACAGACTTACTAGAATATAAATATATGCATACTCATCTGTTTCAGCACCGAATTATAGATTTTAAAATAATCTGATTTTGTAGATTACTTAGATTTAGGAAAGTATTTATGAATCCTAAAAAAACAGGTTTGGAGAACCTTTACACACAAAATAAAGAAAACGGTAATTTGATTCATTCTGGAAATTGCCACATTCAGTTCTTCAACCCACAGTAACGTTGGAAGATTAGTGTACATAGAATTATAATAGGGAGAATAGTGTACACTAGTAGGATATACCCTCGTCTATTGCCTGCACTAACCATGGAACTGTGTGACGACATGGCCAAGTATTGCGCCATACGTCAGGTTCAAATTGTTACGGCTTGTCTGCGCTCCGCTCCATAATGATTTAATTTGCCTTTTGTTACTAATGATCCTCACCAACAACCACACGGCCTTGACGGCGTTTACAGAGGAAGCAAATGAAAGTAATCAAAACAATGTAATTAAATAGAATGATAATGTAGACTATACTAACTGAAGGGAACTAACAGTAAATTGGCAGTTGAATATGTGTGGTTATTAGGCCTACTGATGGTCGATACTGATAGTGGCTAATATTTAACATGATGGAAATAATTAAGACATTAGAGCGTGCCCATCCCTGCAAGTTAAAAGGCAGTATAATTTAAATTCTGTAAAATGCCACAGCATTTCATCAACTTTACTGTGGGAAAGTTGACTGGTTCCACGTTTGTCTCCAGCGATTATAAGGTAAAATAGTTCTAAAACAAGTGTCATTTAAATTCCCTTATCCAAACAGATTAATAATTTACCTAGCTCTTATCAAGTTGTCAATTACAGTGCATGGAGAATGGTATTATTTCTATTGGAAAAAATTAAGTAGATGCTTTTTCCACTTGGAACCGGTAGAACCGTATTCATGGTTTCCTCCCGTGTAGGTGTTGGAATTATTAGGGAATTAAGTCAAGGTCAGAATATGCCGTATCTGTAGACACACCTCCGCCTCACCTTAATTTATTCAATCTCCACCCCAAACAAATAGCAGGTGAATAGCATGCTATTCTCATGCTTAAATTCAAGGTCAGAATACACGTAGAGAGAAAAGTGCATAAAAAGGGAATTTCGTTCCATTTACACTATTAACTCAGGTTGGAATCGTCCCCTAAAATGGCACAAGGACATATGTAGTATATCTACTACAGAGTTCTACATCACTGAAAACACCTCTGGCTCTCAGTAACATTCCTGCATGAAGCAGTACTCAAGGGCCTGCTGCATTCCTCCTTGAACAGGCTGGCTGACACCTGATGGATGATGGAGTTACAGTGCATTAGACAGAGATGGAATACTCACAGGCTTCTTTGAGTTTCTCCTTGTCGTAATGCAGGGCCTCATAGTCGTGCATGCTAATACGGTTCACCCGGATCCTTAACCTCTCCGGGAAGGGCTGCTGGCTGAGGAAGACAACAGAAGAAGTATAGTCAGTTGGGTATCATCTCTCAAAAATTGGAATTACACTGAACAAAAATATAAAACGCAACATGCAACAATTTCAAAGATTTTACTGAGTTACAGTTCATATAAGGAAATCAGTCAATTGAAATAAATGTATTAGGCCTGAATCTATGGATTTCACATGACTGGGAATACAGATATGCATCTGTTGTTCACAGATACCTTTATAAAAAAAAGTACGGGCGTGGGTCAGAAAACCATTCAGTATCTGGTGTGACCACCACTTGCCTCATGCAGTGCGACACATCTCCTTCGCATAGAATTGATCAGGCTGTTGATTGTGGCCTGTGGAATGTTGTCCGACTCCTCTTCAATAGCTGCGCCCAGTCGCTGGATATTGGTGGGAACTGGAACACACTGTTGTACACGTCGATCCAGAGCATGCTCAATGGGTGACATGTCTGTTGAGTAAGCAGGCCATGGAAGAACTGGGACATTTTCAGCTTCCAGGAATTGTGTACAGATCCGTGCGACATGGGACCGTGCATTATCAGGCTGAAACATGAGGTGATGGCGGTGGATGAATTGCACACTTCTCTACCATTCCAGTGGCCATTGAAGGTGAGCATTTGCCCACTGAAGTCGGTTACAATGCCGAACTGCAGTCAGGTCAAGACCCTGGTCAGGACGACGAGCACGTAGATGAGCTTCCCTGAGACGGTTTCTGAAAGTTTGTGCAGAAATTATTTGGTTGTGGAAACCCACAATTTCATCAGCTGTCCGGGTGGCTGGTCTCAGACGATCCCGCAGATGAAGAAGCCGGATGTGTTACACGTGGTCTGCGGTTGTGAGGCCAGTTGGACCTACTGCCAAATTCTCAAAAATCACGTTGGAGGTGGCTTATGGTAGAGAAATGAACATTAAATTATCTGGCAACAGCTCTGATGGACATTCCTGCCATCAGCTTGCCAATTGCATGTTCCCTCAAAACTTGAGATACCTGTGGCATTGTGTTGTGAGACAAAACATATTAGAGTGGCCTTTTATTGTCCCCAGCACAAGGTGCACCTGTGTAATGATCATGCTGTTTAATCAGCTTCTTGATCTGCCACACCTGTCAGGTGGATAGATTATTACGGCAAAGGAAAAATGCTCACTAACAGGGACGTAAACAAATGTGTGCACAAAATTTGAGAAATAAGCTTTTTGTGCATATGGCACATTTCTGGGATCTTTTATTTCAGCTCATGAAACATGGGACCAACAATTTACATGTTGTGTTTATATTTATTTTCAGTGTACATATTTGTAGGAACTCTGAGGTACAAACAATCAAATCATGTCAAACTGACACATAACAAATATTATTCATAACCTATGCTTGATTTCAGTACACCATTATACTGTATAGTATCAGTTACTTTCCTTATTAATTTCTAACTAGTTGGGAGTTGGAAACATCTCGGCTGAGAGGTAAAAAAAAAAAACTGTAAATAAATGAAGGTAGATGTTTAACAAAAGACTGTCACCCGGGAAGAGCATTAATGCAAGCTGATGACAGGGGATCAACCTCTAACCACAACACTCTGACAACCTGGGCTCACATGCACAGCAGCCTGAGAGAAGCCCAAGGTGTTCAACGCAGCTTTCCCCCTTCTGTTTGTCATTGTGATGGCTTCTAGGATGATTATATATATTCATGAAGAAAGTTGTGATCTGTGACAAATGTGACCTGTTCGCAGTGTGTGGGAGACCCAAAAACAATGTTGTGACTATAGCTTACCATTCTATTCAAGGACAATAGACACCTGACAACAACACAAGTTGTATTTGTTCCTTACTGGAGTATGTTGGAAAACAGTTGGGAGAACAGTTTGATCTCAAACGATGTAAGAAGTGTAGAAGTGAATACAGCTGGGTTGTTTGTTTGAATTCCAGGCTCATTTGCATCTTATCATTCTTACTTTCTGTCCAAATGCCTGGTGTTTTGCTTCACAGAAGGTTGGGCCATTCTAACCAACTTTGCAAAAAGGAAGAATGGTATTATTTAAAAAAAAATTTTTTTTCTTTAGTGAGAAGCTCTTATCCAGAGCGTCTAATAAAGGAGGATTAGTGTTGTGTGCCTCGCGGCAGGCACCAGATAATTTTTAATCCGAGCGTCATGAATAAGGTTTGGATGACCACGACTTAATCTCAGCTAAAACAGGCTTCTGTAAACACAATCATTGAATTAGTCCCCCCCCCCCTGGACAGTTCAATCCTTTAAATGGAGGATTCATAATTCCCCTCTGCCAGCAAGTCAATACATTGTCGCGAGACTCACAGCAGAATCAACTAAGTATGAAATTAGCAAAAACCTTACAACAGGATTTAAAAAGATAATGCAATTACCATGAAAGTAAATAGGGCTGTTCATTCTGATAACACATCTTCGATTTTCAGCCTGTAGACAGACAGACTGATATGACTAAGATGACTGATAGAGAGAAAAGGAAGATGGTTGCAAAGCCATGATGACTTTGATGAATGTTGTTGTATGTCTTTTTTGTTTGTTTTCCCTCATTGGCTTGGATTATTTTACATGCACAAGCCTTTGTCAGCACTTCAGCCTCCCCTGCAAATGAATCCCACCTTGTCTGGCCTGTCAGTCTCCCACACCTGCGTGTCACTTAAATCACACAGCAAGAAATTGAAGAACGACCTTCGGCTCGGTCGAGGACACTCGAATACATTACAATAACTTCCAACTTCCAAGCACCGCATGACAAGAGGCAACCTGCCGACAGCACAAAGATTAAACAAAGTACTGTATAGAAAGTCACCATAGTGGATTGAAGTTCGGATTCTGACTGGACCCATTCTGGTCTCTTTTTATAAACTCAGTTGTAAATAGGCGTTCCCATGCTGGACTGTATTACTCACTCGTTGAGCAGCGGTATAGAGGTCCTCCTCTTGGCCTTTTGCACCATGTTGGCTTGGTTCCTCAGGGAGATACGGATGGTGGAGGGGGCTAGCTTGCATGGCTCCCCATCTACCTGCATGGGGATGGACTTGTAGGTGGTGAGGGTCACCTCTCTGCACTGGTTCAGCCGCTCACCATGACCTCCGACCTGCAGTGTTGCCTACAGCACCAGGGAGGACGAGACGGTCATCCATCAGAGCAAGGCTATGACTAGGAGAAATGTAAAGAAACTGACTCATCCATTTCATTAATCGACTAACTGTTATGTTCTAACACATAGACAAATTCAAGTTGGTAGGTGAATACCAGAGAGGTCATGGTGAAGCCGATAACTTCAATGCAGCCGTCGTCGTGCCGTTGTGGCTCAAAGTCATGGTGCTCGCTTGGGTTGCCCCATGGCATGGTACCAGCACAGTATCTAGTACACACACACACACACACACACGCACGCATGATTATGTGCCTAACTTGGCCTACATTACAACAGTGACAAAATGGTAACATGTTATATATAACCCATTTTCCCATTGAGGAACATAGTCAGAGTAGCTGTGGCTGCTAACCTGGGAATGTTGAGGAACACCAGACACTGCAGCTTCAGATCCTGAACCTTTGAGGTGAGGTCAGTGCCGTCGCACTAATGAGAGGAGACAGACAGGTGACTCCATTACTGTACACATACGGACTCAGATCATTCCCGGAAGAGTTCTCACATGTTCCCTTTAAAAATGTAACCTTTGAAAGGTGCCACATTCTGACTGACTGACAGTGAAGAAGAACACATCTTTCAGTCTAATGAGATGTACAGGGTAGGTTGTAAGGATCACAAGCTCAGAATGGAGCCTAGGCTCTCAAACTGGGGTCAATTTCTATTTCTGAGGAACTATCTTTACTATGAAGTGGGGAAATTCCTGTTAATGTATTTAGAGTTGAACTTGAACCCTTTGCGGAATGACGTCACACAATCTGAGCTGCAGCCAAGGTCAATGTAATGGTCAGTTGAACTCACCACGACCTTGATGTGTTTGGCTAGGTCTTTGGAGCTGCCCATGAGGAAGTCTGAGAAGGCCGTCTGGTTAGAAGGAACACCAATCAAACTTGTAGATTATCAATACAAAATAATGACACAACTAAAGCTATGGCCAAATACCACAATTACTATCACTACTAATGGTAAAAGTGATGATAATGGTGAGAAAATATGAATGTATTAGTTATTTTCTCGTTTAGAAAACACAACTGTACCCACCCCTGCATAGAACATCTTGTTCCTAAAGCGGCTGTTGAATTTCTCAGGGTTGGCCTCTGCGGAGCGTTGGTTATAGAAAGCATGATAGGGAGTGAGTAATGTGACACAATGACATACAGTAGATACACACAGCATAATTTGTTACTATCGATGTGAGCTGTCTATGGAAAGCACAGATTTATCCCCAACAATGACATTACATGGGTAGTCAACGTTAATAGATCAATCTGAAATACAACCTCGAGACTCGTGGAATTCTAGTGTCACGTGTGCATCGAAGCCGAGGCTGAAGTAGTTGTTGAAGACATCGAGGGGGAGCTGTGGAAAAGAACACCCGTACAAAAATGTGTTAATCCCAGACGCAATATCACCAAAACATCAGAAATCACAATGAAAAATGTTGACATTTCAACACAAAACCGGAGTATGCTGCTGAGCCCAACTCCATCCTCAGTCCTATGGTCTTTATTGCCCCAGACTACCATCACTGCCATAAAATAAATCAAATAATAATACATCATGTTTGAGGTCGCAGAGCAGGATTGTGCTTCTAGTTGATCATCTCTCTCAACTTTTAGAACTAACTAACCATTAAATAATGTAAAGGTCACTGAGGTATTTTGGTGTGTGATCAGCCATGACCCTGTTTACAACAAAGAAATTATATTGTGACATTGTAGAGAGGTTAATTCGCTGGGGCTCAATGAAAACTCATCACAGTCAAAAACCTGATTTACGAACACACCATCTGATAGGTAAAGTGCTAGCACTAAGTTAACATTTGATCAATCCTCATTCTCTGCATCACCCATACACACACACCACACCATCATTTGTTGACAGTCCAGGTCTACAGTACAGGATCTGGGAGGAGGGGTGAGAGGGTTTGTTCACCTTGTCTGTCTGCTGCTCATCCCTCTCCTCTGCCCCAGCATCCTGGTTGGGCTCCACTATTAGATTCCACCGGTCGAGCTGGACGATGTTCCCATCCTCTACATGAGACAGGATCTTAGACACCGGCTCATCTGTGTAACCCTGGAGAGGGATAGAGAAGGACAACACCAAGAGATTTAACACAGTGCATTGTAGAAAGTAGCTAGTTCCTCCTGAGATATATCAATTCTTCAAGACATTTTTCAAGAAATAATAAGTGGTTATTGTCATGATTCTGGTGCACCTGCATTGTCCAACGACTATGGAAAAGCATATCTTTGAGGGTATACACTAAGTGTACAAAACACTAGGAACACCTGCTCTTTCCATGGCATAGACTGACCAGGTGAATCCAGGTGAAAGCTATGATCCCTTATTGATGTCACTTGTTCAATCCACTTCAAATCAGTGTAGATGAAGGGGAGGAGACAGTTTAAAGAAGGATTTTTAAGCCTTGAGACAATTGAGACATGGATTGTGTATGTGTGCCATTCAGAGGGCACACATAGACCGGTTTGAGTGTGTCAATAACTGCAACACTGCTGTTTTTTTTACGCTCAACAGTTTTCCGGTGTGTATCAAGAATGGTCCACCACCCAAAGGACATCCAGCCAACTTGACACAACTGTGGGAAGCATTGGTGTCAACATGGGCCAGCATCCCTGTGGAACGCTTTCGACACCTTGTAGAGTCCATGCCCCGACGTATTGAGGCTGTTCTGAGGGCAAAATGGGGGGGGGGGGGGTTGTTCCTAATGTTTTGTACACTCTGTGTAAATATTGTCCAGATACTCACACCACCCCAGTTGAGGGTCCTGGCCAGGTCGTTGCCTGTCCCCAGAGGCAGGATGGATACTGCAGGCTGGGGGTTCAGCTGGAGCTGGTCCAGAGCAGACAGGATCCAGCCCACCTACACACAGACCATACAACAGTCATGTTATCAATACATCATGTGATGTGGCCTTCAACACCATGCCCAACTTTGTTATTGTCTTTACTTGAGGAATAAATGTTTGAACAGCTTAACAAACTGTACCTGCAGCATACTGTGTGTTGCTGTTCAATCATTTAGATAACCATCAAAGTTCAGGGCTTAGATCACTAAGATGGGCTCAAATGCCTTTAAGGGCAAACACCAGACACTGTGTGCTGTTATTTTAATGATCACAAAGTAAAGTTTGCTGCTAAAATAGTTCAGGAATGTCTGTGTGTTGCTTAAAAATACCTTTGGCATTGCTGTTGTACAACAAGCCTGTTTCTACTCACCGTGCCATCACCTCCGCATGCCAGTATCCTAAGGTTATGCACCTTACGGTACATTTCTAACCTTGGAGAGACAGAGCAAGAGACAAAATCAACATCTAGTTTTCTGTCACAGTCAGTCCACAGTATCAAGCCTGTTAATGAAGGTCTCCCACACTCAGTTAATCAGCAGGATCACAGTGAAGGGAGCCCTACACCCCAAAAGGCTCCTGGGCAGATTGAATAATAGCACAGGGTATCCATAGCAAGAACAAACATAAAATCAAAATAATACATTGAATTAGAACGACTTCTTTTGGTTCAGATATATTAGATCTAATGAGAAGAAGCTCTGTGTCAGTGAGCACAGAGTAATGGAAGAGCTCCAAGACTTATACATATTATGATGATTTTGATTTTTAAGGGCCAGAGTCAGTAAAAAGTCTGAATTAGTACAAAGTTTGCACCTGCTATTTTGGAAAACTTACCCATCCTTGGGCCCTCCCAGACTCAGGTCAAATACTTGGCGGGGGTTGAGGTACCACATGAACGACTGGATAATCTTGGCTCCCTGAAAATGAGTAGGAGTACAATTACTACCAATTCATCATCATCATAATAAATAAGTATTTGATTAACTGACTAGTATATGATTGAGTGATCCAGCCAAATGTGTGAGGTATGAGATGCCCTGACTGGACTGCTGAAATACTCTTTTAAGATGCAGACAGTGTTTCATCTCACAGAAGGCTTATAGACCAGTCAGGATTACACCTATGACTGGTGTTGGCCTCGGTCCACTGGGCCTGCACTGACAGCTCCAGCACAGACAGCACGGCTCACCTGATTTCCCCCACTCTTTGGGTTGACAAACACCAACAGCGGCTTCATGAGCTGGGAGGGAATGGGTCTAACTATGAAGGGCTTCCAGCGCGCCTCCTGCACAAAGAGGAAGGGAGAGAGCAGAGGAAATAAAGGGATGCATTTAGAGAGGTGAAAGATGAGACTGATGTACAGTGTTGGTTTCCTAAGGGAAGAGCATTAAGCGCTTACTGCTTTTACTGATGGTTTGTTATAAACTATCGTGTCAGACTCATATAACATTATGCCAAAGTAACTAACTAAAATTAAATGGCATAGAGCTGATGTTGCGTTGATACTTCCTACTCTCTATGAGATATAGTAAGCCAAAGAGTATATAGTTGTCTAACACTGTGCACAGTTGAATTGATCAATACGGTCTCCATAACCGTGGCTGTGGGGTGGGGTGATCTGGAGAGTTGGGGTGGGATGGTACCTTGGACTGGCTCCGCCTGAGGCGCTTTAAAGCGCCTTGTCTTTGGAGGGCTGGCTAACCAACACAAGGCCAGACAAGAGAGATAATTATTTCTGTACATGCACTTGTCATGTAAATGCATTAAAGCCATGGTATTGGACACTAGATGTCGCCAGGAAGTATGTATTGACAAGCACATCCTATGTCCCTGGCTGGGTTGTGTCAGCAGTGATTTGATAAGGGCGAAGACTGTCTACATCGATAATACCTTGTCATCAGTTTGACATTGCCCTTTTAGCTACTATTTCATGTATTTTTATTTAAATGTTAAACCAATTGAACAGTGCACAACAGATGCAGTATAATGGAAATGATGCCCCTCAGGCTAATCAACAAAGGATGTTTTAGTTATGTACGTCTCTTCACAATACAAACGGTAGGAAAGGACATTTGTGATGGATGATGTAACAATTCAAACTCACCTCTAATCCCTTTTTGCTGGATTTGCGCTTAAACGAGGTCCGTTTTTTCTTTTTACTCGACTTTAGTGAGGTCTGAAAGAATAAAACGAGGATTAAATGGCACATTGGTATTCCATTTATATAAGGAACAGCATTTGATCAACTATAAATAATACACTGTAATTTATCATAACTGCTGAATGCATGGCTTACAGCTCAAACTAATGGATGACTGCTACCCTCTGTTGGCTTCTCAGTGCAATGGCACCACAAAGTATTTGGGGAAGCATGCCATTGTACATTGTAAACTCACATGGTGGCAGTGAATATTTGAATACTTGGAAGTGTATGTGATTGTGGGGGCGGCAGGTAGCGTAGCGGTTAGAGCGTTGGGCCAGTAACCAAAAGGTCGCTGGTTCAAATACCAGAGCCGACAAGGTAAAAAATCTCTGTGCCCTTGAGCAAGGCACTTAACGTTAATTTGCTCCAGGGTCACTGTACTACTATGGCTGACTCTGTAAAACAACACATTTTACTGCACCTATCCGGTCTATGTGACAATAAAACATCACATTTTTTAAATTTTTTACCTGAGGTCTGCGGAGCCGGATGATCCAGGTAGGGGGTACGATGACAGAGGCATGAGCACCCAGGGAGCAGGGCTCCTCGATCTGCTGCAGCATGAAGCATGACACCTTGTTGTGATACTACAGTAGGGGGAGAGGAAAGGATGGCAGCAGTGACGTCACACACCAACACATCACACACATCATTCATTTAAAACACAACGCAGACCCTCACACAACTGTCTCACATAAACATACATACACCATTACAGAGGGTGAAGACAGCTACTGTACACACTTACACAATATATCAGTGATCACATTCATCCATACTCATTGGAAGTGTTTTCATTCAACACAGACACAAATGTCTCAAATAAGCATAAAGCATACATACACACATCATTATCATCCATAGTTTATGAGGCACAACAGCACTAAGACCATACAGAGGTAGACATCAGAATTGTATCACTCTTTTGTTGCTGAGAAATTCCAAATGCAGATGAGCTTCATGATTTACATAAATTCTCTGAAAACAGGCAATAGCACACAGTTATATTCACAGTATTGCACTTTTCATGTAGCCTAATTTTGGCCAGCTAATATTATTATTATTATTAGTAGTAGTAGTAGCAGATTTTATTGGTTTCTCAGTCAGACTGAATTTACAATTTACCAATTTACAATCATAACATCAACCATATATAATTATCAAATAGAGCCCCACAGTGGAGGTGTCATAATACCCATAAAACCTAGCGGTCAAACAGGGAAACGGTTCCAATCGTTTTTCCACCATTCATTTTTCCCCATAGGGGATTTTAGAAACACTTAAAATAAGGGCTGTGTTTCGTGTAGGCTTACCCTGGCATGAAGTTTGGATAAACATGCAAATCTCTCTCAGACAAGGTGACGTTGCTGCAGGATTATGTTGCTGCGACAGTACTGGTCAAATTAAGATCCTACACCTGTACAGTACAATCAACCTTCCAACTTACTGCCTGTTTACACCACGAACAGCTGATGGCCACAATCTCTTTGCTATGAAAGGCAAACTTCTGCTGGAAACCCTGTAGAGAAATGAATCAGATCTAAGAGGTAATGTACCCTCAAGAAGAACATGTTTCATCAGATCATTAATCCTGCAATACAGGGCAATATAGGGAAGAAATGAATTAATTGATATTATAACCATGCTCACCTTCCCGCACTGCCGACACTTCCCATCCTGGCGCCTCCTGTGGACCCAATGGTGCCGCACTACCGTTGGCTGGAAAACCGACGTTCATAAACACATTAATCAACTCACAATTGCCCGATTTAAAATACTGTGGTTTTCCTATTTTTATTACATGTAAATGGTGAGTGAGATCAAGGAAAGCTTGTGTTGAGTTTATTAGTTTCTCATTAGCAATATCAGAGGTTTGGACAGACACATCTCCCATCTAGACTACTGCAACTCTCTGTTGGTTGGGCTCCCCGCTTTGCCATCAAACCCCTGCAACTTATCCAGAATGCTGCAGCCCGCCTGGTGTTCAACCTTCCTAAGTTCTCCCATGTCACCCTGCTCCTCCGCACACTCTACTTTCACGGCGCCTCCGACACCCCCCAAAAAAAACACATAGCCCACCAGCACTGACTTTGCTGATAAATACTTTGTGATGTAAATGTAAAAATGTAAAAATGCAAATGTATGATGAGGGAATTTAAACTAGGACATCCAAAGCTAGCTCTGGAGGACTATAGGCCTTGGGGGTTACCCAGTCTTTATAATCATTAAACTAGTCAGGCATTACTCTCCTACTGTCCCCATAACTGTGGCTTTGGGTTGGGGTGATCTGGGGAGTTAGGGTGGGATGGTACCTGGGACTGGCTCAGGACAGGGGTGGCCATGCAGTTAGCCATCCGCCTGAGGCACTTTAGAGCACCTTGTCTTTGGAGGACTGGCTAAGGTCAAAGGTCAAGAGAGAAGGTCAAAGGGCAAAAGGGAAGCAGGGACAGGAGGAGAGGGAGGGGTTACAGAGAAGACAGACACATAGAATGACAAGACAAAGGAGGATGAAAAAGTTGTGAAAATAAAGTATGAGTATCATGATCATCCTGATCAAATGGAAATGAACGTTTATTGGCACTTACCTCTCGTATATTCCTAGACCCCGATTCCCTGAATGACGGTTTACACCTAAAGTTTATCTACGGGGTAGAGAAAAGAAATTGTTTCAAACATTGATTTATTTTGTTTTTCCTTGTCGTTGTTTCCAATATGTTGTTAGAGAAACCCCTGCACCAAAATAGAATGCTGAATCAGTAATGCAAAAGGGCCAATAGGAGAGGTTTAAGGTTAAACTGAACATGCTGAAGTTCTTGTTCACCTAGTATAAGTACTTACTGAAAAGGGAAACCTGTGGTGCAATATGTGTTACTATGTGACACAACCAGCTCTTCACCTTTACCTCCACCATAACAGCATCAGATAAAGTATAAACAATAGATATAAACAAACCCTCAGATTAGCAGAGTTAATGGGAACAAGTTAAAGACATTTTGGAAAAGGGAGATTCAAATAAATTCAGCAACTAAAAATCTCTAGGAAAGAGCGACCGACTCTATTCGACTACTAATCAAAGCAGCCCAATTTGGAAAGCCACTTTGATTATCCAGAGAATTACCCAATCAGAGTGCAGCATTGGAGGGTCAGGTCAATGGGTCAGGTAGCGTAGTGAGATAGGGTTAGAGAAGGAGTATGATCTAGCACTAGTTATATCCCATAGCAGCCTGAGAGAGGTCTGAGTGTCTCACTCTAAAGGTGGGGTCTTCGATAAGCAGGCTGTCTTCATGGGGCATAGCCTCGGTGTCGAATAACTGGAGAGGAGCAGGATGGGTTAGGTTGGCATGGCTACCATTTAAATCTCATCTTACCTGATGTGATGGAAACATTTTGTCTCCATGAGAGACAACATCTGAAAAGGCTAATATTACGGTATTTTCGGGATTCAACATTTGCAACTCATTTTACATTTACATTTTAGTGGACGGCTCTTCTCAGGAGCTTCGTGAGCGAAAAGAGTTAAGGTACCTGCTTTGGTGCGCCTCGAATCACATTTTTTCCGCCTAGTCGGCGGGAGAATAAAACCCCCGCCCTTTCGGTTACTGCCACAACGCTCTTACCCACTAAGCTACCTGCCATCCCAGTCTTGGTATACATGCTCTCAACTAATTTCCACAGCTTTGGTGATAATACATAATTTAACATCTATCTGCTTCCAGGTGAAAGCATAGTTCACTGGAAGAAAAGTTTGTGAAGCATTTGTTGGGAAAATGGCTTGAAACATACCTTTTCTAGCTGCTCTATGCAGATTGTGTGAACCACTATCTTGCAGGCTGCACACTTTTTCCGGGCTACAGATTTCTGCTGTGGTGACAAGAGATGAATGAGAGAATATTATTTAATGACCCTTATCGTAGTAATATATGAAAACTTCCTGAATTAAATGACTTTCTTTTAACTTGATAATTCATAGTACAACCATAAACTTAAATAGACCGCTCTAGTGCCCCAAAGCCTGTTTTAGCATGGGCAGTGCCATTGAAGACTTTCACCATTTTGAAGAAGTCAACTTGGTGGGACTTCCTATGGGTTACGGAATAATTAATTCCATCAAGGTCCTCAGGAGGGATCAGCCAATGAATTATACACCTGAGCAAACATTCCTTAACTGCAGGTGGCAGTAAATTACCTACCTTGGTTTTATACCTGTGCAGACAACACACTCCAGGTGGCAGTATCCACCCTTAACTACTTTAAAATGAAGAAAGCCCTCAATGGAGCTGTCCATGTTGTCACAGAAGCCATATGGCACAGATGCAAAGAAGGGCCCTCCATCTACCTCTATGGGTGCAACACCCTCAAGATGGCAGCACTTCTTCTGAGGTGAAGTGTGTTATGGTTCTGTGGACACCAGAGGGAGCCTCTACACAAGGGCTGCCAAACTCATTCCATGGAGGGCTGAGTGTTTTTGGTTTTTCATTTCTTTTAAGACCTAGACAACCAGGTGAGGGGAGTTCCTTACTAATTAGTGACCTTAATTCATCAATCAAGTACAAGGGTGGAGCGAAAACACGCAGACACTCGACCCTTCGTGGAATGAGTTTGACACGTGCTCTACACCAGGGTTTCCCAAACACCCAGGGTGTAGGTTTTGGTTTTTGCCCTAGCACTACACAGCTGATTCAAATAACCAACTCATCATCAAGCTTTGATTATTTGAATCAGCTGTGTAGTGCTAGGGAAAATCCCAAAACGTGCACCAAGGGGGGGCACCAGGACCGACTTTGGGAAACCCTACTCTACACAAACATTGGTTGGACACGGCTCTCCAACTCTGTTCCTGAGAGCTACCCTCCTGTAGGTTTTCGCTCCAACCCCAGATGTAACTTCTGATTAATCTAATCAACCTGCTAATTATTAAAATCAGATGTGAAAGAGTAGGGTTGGAGTGAAAACCTACAGGACGGTATCTCTCCAGGAACAGGGTTGGAGAGCCCTGCTCTAAGCGCTTGTATCTAGCATGTACAGTATATAGCACAGGTGTCAAACTCGTTCCACGGTTGGTCGAGTGTCTGCAGGTGTTCGATCCTCTCTTGTACTTGATTGATGAATTAAGGTCACTAATTAGTAAGGAACTCCCCTCAGCTGGTTGTCTAGGTCTTAATTGATCGGAAAAACCAGAAACTAGCAGACACTATGGAATGAGTTTGACACCCCCTGGTATAGAGCGTTACATAAAAAATACAAAAATGTCACACTGTGGATATCAGAACGAAATCTCATACAAATAATGCAATCAAAAAAATACATCTGCATTATCTGGAGGAAAAAATACAAAAGATTGGGCTCGTTTTACAGGTTCTCTTCCTAGTTGCCCACTTTTTATAATCCCATCAGTTTTCCAAAACAATGAAGAGACAGTGTTTATGTCCATAAGATGGCACCATTTCTCATACTGTTATGTTTACAGTTGCAGAGCGCTATTGAGCTATACAATATGCATTCTCTAGAACTGTACTGAATGGTACCGGGTGGTATAAATCTGGACAGTATCATCCATTTACGGATGAAAAACAATGTGACAAGGAGTTAATACTCCCCCTCTTTTTTTTTAGGGATTCACTACAAATACATCTCCTCTAATGAGTTCATTCCTCCCTTCCTCCCTTCCTCTGGGCTCATTCCTGTCACAGCATCTGTGGCTTTGTAATGTCAGGCAGGGCCAGGGGTAGCTGCACACAAACACACTCACCAGTGTCTTGGCGAAGCAGTGCTGCTCTCCGACGTAACAGAAGTCCCCAGAGACATTGGTCTCAAACCAGATGTGCTCCCCATACAGGGCGTTCTCCTGGAGGAAGAGGCGGAGTCTATTAAATACACCCTTTTTTTTACCCTGACAAATAGGAATCTCAGCTCGCTCATAGAATCCACTACCAAACAGTATAGTACCTCTGGGTAAACAAAGTACACTACTCTGAAACTCATTAGGGGCATGTAGTCCATTACGGGGTAAAAATCAATAAGCTGGGCCAGAGGCTGCACTTACGGTCCAGTCACAGCTGCTCCGGATCTCCCTGTCTGGGTCAAACTTGGCCAGGGCTGAGGCACTGGGCTGGGCAGACAGGTGCTGTAGACCCGATTTAGCGATGGCCTTCCTGAAATGACACAGACACAACACCTTTGAATGATTGCAATAACATCATTGAGATGACACTCCCAGTGGGATACTGCAACACCTGTAAACTGAAGTGCCTAATGGTAAACCCACTCTCCACTGATGAAAAAAGGTTGGCCATGATCAAAGAGAGAGGTTTAGCACACATGATGAATAATGAATGGTACATCTGATGTCATACAACACACAGCATTTTAAGTGGTTGCTAGTCCTTCCCTTCCGGTAGGACCCTGTTGTGCTGATGTGCAGCCAGGTACAGAAGAGGTCTAGGTGGGTATTTGACAGGTTTGTGTGACTGAGACCCTGCATGAAAGGTGCTGTAGGAGTCACTCAACAAAAATCCTAGCTTACATGTCAGCAACACAAAAGGTCAGCAGAGTTTGGTGTAGACACAAACACTTGCTTAACTGACATCAACACTTCAGACCAGGAAGTGCTGGTATGGTTGGACGGGCAGGAATGGCCAGTGACTTTGGCATGCATATCCCCCTTCTATTGTCCGGATAAAACAAATAGTGTGGTCTAAAACATGCGCTGTGTATACAGACATTTTCTGTGTGTATTCTGCCATAGAAGCCCCCCCCCCCCCCCCACACCTCCCTAATACACACACTAACAAGCTCACAAAAGCATTGCCTGTGCCCCAGGCAAAGGTAGGGGATCTACATACGAGAGGAACCCACTCCAAGTCTCCAGGCGGGGGTCGTAGTAGGTGCCCTGCAGGGGGCTGAGGGACTCCCTGCGGCCCCTGGGTTTCCAGCAGGCGGAACAGTTCCTATACAGGGAAGGGGAGAAGTGGCGGGCCACTATAGAGCTCTTGCGTCTGGGTGGGGGGACTAGCCTGCCTGGCAAGGCACTGTTGGAGATGGTGGAGGGCCTCCGTAACAGGCTGGAGCGCCGGTAGCGCCCGTGCACACCGTAGGCCGCCCTGCTACGGTGCACCGCCTCCGCTGGCAGCAGGTGGGAGGAGTTACGGCGCAGGCAGCGAGGGGCACGGATCAGGGGCCGGGGCTGGATGCTCTCCATCGTCAAGGCTGCCATACTATGAACCGGATTCCAGTCCTGCCATGGAGACGTCCTCTCTCCCTCTGGATATGATGATGATGATGATGACGATGTCTCAGTCCCCTCTCGTTCACTCCCGCTGCCCTCCGACCTGGTGCTACAGTCTCTCGGACTGCAGCTGTCCCCCTCTGACTCGGAGCAGCTCTCAGTGCTGCAGCTGTCCCCCTCTCCGCCCTGCGCCCCCCTCTGCTGCTCCTCACTCATCTGGACCAGGCTGGCCAGCAGCATGGAGGGCCCCAGCAGGTGGGTGTCGATGGTGCGGAGCTTGGCGGCTTGGCGGCGGCGGACAGAGAAGCGAGGGTTGACACAGGCCACGGTGGTGCTGGAGCGACGCCTGTTGTAGTATCTGGTCCTCACTAGCTGCCCGCCTCCATGACAACAGTGCCCACCGGTAACCTGGGGTAACCCCTGCACCTCGCTGGAGCGCCTGCGTTGCTTGTGAGCAGCGCAGGCCAAGCCCTCACTGGAGCGTCTACGTCCCACATAACCAGACGGCAGGCCAACACTGGAGCGTCTTCGTTGGGCTTGAGCCGTCGGCGACAGGCCTACACTGGACCTTCTGCGTCCGACAGGACCTGTGAATGGCAGTCCCACACTAGAGCGTCTACGTTGGACCAGGCCAGCAGAGGGCAGTCCTACACTGGAGCGCCGGCGAGCCTTGCTTGTGGGCACTGCCACGCCAGGCCGTCTGTGTTGGCATTGCTCTGCCCCTTTCAGTCTAAAGTGCCGGCGGAAAAAGGTGTCCATGACAACCCACAGCTTGTGGGTCCCCTTTTCACTGTCCCTCTGCAGTGGCTGTTGGTACAAAAATCAGTCTGTCAGCAAAACCTTCAATACTGTACACAAGCCACTATCAAACTCTCATCAATAGGGATGCAGTACTGTTCTTTTTACCCCCGTGTGGAAAAGTTGAAAGTGAAATGTCTGAACTCATACACTGCTGCCAGAGAAGGGAACGTACACGAGACTAATCTGGGCCTCGATGCTCAAAGAGAAACCTCAATTGGCTGACTAGTGATACTGTCAGTAACTGAATCTGCTTACAAAGGGACATTAGTCAACGCATCTAGAGCGATAACAGTTCCATTCTACAGTACAAGCAACGTGCCCAGCTGCCCCGATTCAATAACTCACCACCTGTAACACTATACCTCGGTAGTGTTCTGTCTGGTGAAAGTAGAGCCGAGTCCAGGTCACCTATCACACGATAGCCATTGTGACGCCACTACAGCACAAAGCCAGAGGATATATTTAGCAACTGCCTTTAATATTCTGTTCAATCACCTCATCAGATACGCCACATGACAGAACCAAAGAATGCGTCATTATTTAGTGACCCCAACAAGGCATTTCCCTCTGCCAACAATGAAAGGGAAAGGTGGATATCAACTTCATAAAGGAAATCATTGTTCTGATCATCTTTCCACTGATATCACAATCTGAACCATTGTCTACACAGTTGAGATGTAGAGAAGTAGGCCAAGGCTCAGGCAACCTCCAGAGGATCCAAAGCTGCTGTTTTACTGATCTCAGACCATCATAATCACCCAGAGCCTCCTTCTCTGATTACATACAGACTAATACAGATACTCTTCACAGGAAGTGACATGTGTAGGTAGCAGAGGGGCTCAGCAGCATTAGCCTGTCAATGCATTGATTCAAGCTGAAGACAAGCACCAACATCAAAGACCAACGTCTTCTCACATCCTGTGCCAAGCAGCTAATGCGAACAACAAATTAAGAAGATAGGTGAAGTATTTATGACAGATAGATCCTAGGCCCCTGTCAATGAAGTGTTGAGGATGAACCATTCAGTGAGTCACATGTATAGTGCATGGAAATGCTTATTTTCCTTTGAACTACTATACATGTCACAGATATTCTTCTCTCTACCTCTCTTGTGATTAAGGCTGGTTGTGGAGGAGAGATGTTGAAAAAAATAAACACTCTCTTAATTTCAATCTGAATGGATTCCTAGAACCTGCCAAAGGAGCCTTTGATCCTTCTCATCTCTTATTCTATTCATTAGACATAGTAAAATGGATAAGAGAGTGGGTGGGGTGAGGAGGGATGTGGAGGGGAGAGCAGCACAGCCAAGGCTGGGGATAAATGGACCAAGCGGAGTGGATATTGTTTCCGCCACACAAGCATCATTAGTCCATCTGTAACGCAGCTTGAAGAGAGACATGAGAGAAGACCTAGTGAGAAAATGATCACCTTCAGTCTCAGGTGATTCAAACATTTGCTTTAACCGCAGGGATTCATCCACAGGTCTTACAGCTACAGTATGTAAAGCGGACATACAAAATGTTTTATACAGTAAATGATTGGTAACTCATAGTAGGGTTTTTACACATACATCTATATGCAGAGAGACATTGTATTTGTTAATTATGAAATGGACTAAATCTCTCTATTGTATGGAGAGATTTAGTTCACCATGAGTGAACAGGATCGAGGCCTATTAACTTGATGTCCCCTGACGGTGTACTGTGGCTGTCAGATTCATATATTTATAAGGTCCAATGCAGCCGTTTTTATCTCAATATCAAATCATTTCTGGGTAACAATTAAGCACCTTAATGTGATTGTTTTCAATTAAAATGTCAAAAAATAAACATTAATAGCTTCTTAGCACAGAGCAATTTCTCAAGCAAGAATTCTGCTAGGACTGTCTGGGAGTGTTCGGAGTGGGTATGGGAAAATTGAAAACGAGCTATTGGCAGAGAGATTTGGAACTCACTTTCTTATTGGTCTATTAACTAATTTAATGCCTGGTGCTGTCAAAACTCCATCCCACCAAAACATCTCAGGCTGTCTTTTCAAACAGCTCCTACACTAAAAGGGCATTATCATAATTTTCACAGTATTATTCCAACCTCATAGTGTGGAAATACTGTACATATAAAACACAGGCAAACGACGTTTTTGACTGCACTGGGTCTTTAAACAAATATGATGGAAGTACATACTGAAAAATATTTTGGCCATCAGGCACACGAGGACAAGAGGGGCGCTCAGGGTTTCTGGCTCTAATATGAACCATCTCTTCAATGTGTATTCCCAGCCTGGGTTTCCCACCCCCACCCCTTGAGCATTCTGGGAGAAAGGGTCAAAGGTCATCTGGCTGAGGCCTCAAGCGTATGTGGCTGCATTCATATACAGTAGCGTTTAAATCATAGATCAGGGAAAATGCGACAGTCTTTCAAAACAGAACCACAGACACTGTCTTTGCCACGTTTTGACTTCCCAGCTATCTATGATAAATAGATCACACTCCTGTACAGTTCTTGAATGGTTTCATCTGGAAACAGTGACATATTTATTATTATGCCTAGGTAGTCACAATATATACCAATACCATAATGCTGTATGGTAACCAACAGATACATTTAGCAAACCCCTGAGGTGACTATGATTAAACTTCTAGCTCAGTGTCACTGCATCAACTCTATGGCTAAGATATCTAAATACAACACAAGGTCTCAAGTCCTTTAGATTGATCATTTCCTTTCCCACCCTGCTCTGCATACTAACTCTATGAAGAGTTAAATACTGACTGTTTGATTGACAGATAGATAACAAGGTTACGGAAATAGATCGGTTACCATAGAAATAAGCTCAACGCATTCATGTTAGCCTTTCTATTCCTACATCCTCTCAAATATGTACGTGCGTCACAGTGAGTGCATGCTGTGCGATAACTCAAAAGATGTATCGTTGAGAACTGCTTAAAAGCATTGGGTTTTCTATGGCACAACACTGTCACGATGGCGAGTCCAAATCAATTTGAAATACAATGCATCCGAAAATAAACATACACAATACCATACATACACGTAACATAAATACACATAGGCCTACACACTCCCCCACACACACATTCCCATCTGTATTATGCACTCCATCCCTGGTAGATGAATTAGTCACAGGCTCTTCCCATGGCCTGATATGGATCGGGCTTAACAGAGCGTAGACTGATCCAGCATCAGCTGTTACAAAACCCCTACAGTACCACCACTCTAATACCTAGCAAGTAAAATGGAGGAATGCAGCAAGAGATTCGAGTTACTGTGAATAACACAGAACTGTATGTGACTGGGACAGGTTGTATAACAACTGAGGTCTGGTGGGCTTTGTATCATTGAAGTATACATACTGTACTGTACTGGAGTCAATGTTTGAAGCTGTTATAATGCAAACACCATACTGTATTGTGCAGGCAAAAGCTGGATAGGTTCATTGTCATCACGGTTGACAACTCCGTTGTGTCCTCCTCCCAGAGTGCAAAGAACCTTGGCGTGACCCTGGACAACACCCTGTCGTTCTCCGCTAACATCAAAGCGGTGACCCGATCCTGTAGATTCATGCTCTACAACGTTCGCAGAGTACGACCCTACCTTACACAGGAAGCGGCACAGGTCCTAATCCAGGCACTTGTCATCTCCCGTCTGGATTACTGCAACTCGCTGTTGGCTGGGCTCCCTGCCTGTGCCATTAAACCCCTACAACTCATCCAGAACGCTGCAGCCTGTCTGGTGTTCAACCTTCCCAAGTTCTCTCACGTCACCCCGCTCCTCCTTACACTCCACTGGCTTCCAGTTGAAGCTCGCATCTGCTACAAGACCATGGTGCTTGCCTACGGAGCTGTGAGGGGAACGGCACCTCCTTACCTTCAGGCTCTGATCAGTCCCTACACCCAAACGAGGGCATTGCATTCTTCCACCTCTGGCCTGCTGGTCCCCCTACCTCTGCGGAAGCACAGTTCCTGCTCAGCCCAGTCAAAACTGTTCGCTGCTCTGGCACCCCAATGGTGGAACAAGCTCCCCCACGACGCCAGGACAGCGGAGTCACTGACCACCTTCCAGAGACACTTGAAACCCTACCTCTTTAAGGAATACCTGGGATAGTATAAAAGTAATCCTTCCACCCCCACAAAAAATGTTTTGTGAAAAAAATACAAAATAAAAACAACTAATAAAAAAATATATATATAAAAACCAAATGATAATTAAAAATATACTCAAAAAATAAAAAATAATCAAATTTGACCAAAAGAAAAATAATAATTGTAAAGTGGTTGTCCCACTGGCTATCATAAGGTGAATGCACCAATTTGTAAGTCGCTCTGGATAAGAGCGTCTGCTAAATGACGTAAATGTAAATGTAATTGTAAATACAAACCAACATTAAACCACAGAGCATTACCACACAAACGTGCATCCATGTTGATATGCGTACTTGTGCTGTGCCTCTTACAATATGGTATTGTTGGCTTTTTGTATGGCGCTTTGAATAGACTGCAAATGTGACAGGTATATTTACATATATATTTATAATATATATTTAGACTTTCGGTTTAGTTTTTTCATTGGCCCTTCCGTGGAATTCGTCATCAATGCAGCAGTGTTAATATTTCAACTAAACATTCAATGAGACAAAGCGATAAGAGGGGTGGAAAACCCCATCCAAAGTGCTGATTTACATTTAACCAAATACCACAGACTGCTACAGTGGTGTTAACACTGGACACTTCAATGAATGTTCATGTATAGATGTTCACACCTGGATAGTGTGCATAACATCTGACTACCTTAACAGCAACACTGCTGGGACAACATGGGGAACCAGAATCAGGTGAGGAGGGTGGAACTGGGGATCTACTCTACTCTGTGGGAGATTAGTGGGTAGCTAGCTACACTATATACACAAAAGTATGTGGACACGCCTTCAAATTAGCAGATTTGGCTATTTCAGCCATACCCGTTGCTGACAGGTGTATACAATCGAGCAAACAGCCTGCAATCTCCATAGACAAATATTGGCAGTAAAATGGCCTTACTGAAGAGCTCAGTGACTTTCAATGTGGCACCGTCATAGGATGCCACCTTTCCAACAAGTCAGTTCATCAAATTTCTGCCCTGCCAGAGCTGCCCCGGTCAACTGTAAGTGCTGTTATTGTTACGTGGAAACGTCTAGGAGCAACAACGGATCAGTCGCGAAGTGGTAGGCCACACAAGTTCACAGAACGGGACCGCCGAGTGCTGAAGCGCGTAAAAATCGTCTGTCCTTGGTTGCAACACTCACTACAGAGTTCCAAACTGCCTCTGGAAGCAACGTCAGCACAAGAACTGTTCGTCTGGAGCTTCATGAAATGGGTTTCCATGGCCGAGCAGCTGCACACAAGCCTAAGATCACCATGCGCAATGCCAAGCGTCGACTGGAGTGGTGTAAAACTCGCCGCCATTAGACTCTGGAGCAGTGGAAACGCGTTCTCTGGAATGATGAATCACGCTACACCATCTGGCAGTCTGACGGACAAATCTGGGTTTGGCGGATGCCAGGAGAACGCTACCTGCCCGAATGCATAGTGCCAACTGTAAAGTTTGGTGGAGGAGGAATAATGGTCTGGGGCTGTTTTTCATGGTTCGGGCTAGGCCCCTTAGTTCCAGTGAAGGGAAATCTTAATGCTATAGCATACAATGACATTCTAGACGATTCTGTGCTTCCAACTTTGTGGCAACAGTTTGGGGAAGGCCCTTTCCTGTTTCAGCATGGCAATGCCGCCGTGCACAAAGCGAGGTCCAGAAATGGCTTGTCGAGATCGGTGTGGAAGAACTTGACTGGCCTGCACAGAGCCCTGACCTCAACCCCATCGAACACCTTTGGGATGAATTGGAATGCCGACTGCGAGCCAGGCCTAATTGCCCAACATCAGTGCCCGACGTCACTAATGCTCTTGCGGCTGAATGGAAGCAAGTCCCCGCAGCAATGTTCCAACGTCTAGTGGAAAGCCTTCCCAGAAGAGTGGAGGCTGTTAAAGCAGCAAAGGAGGGACCAACTCCATATTAATGCCCATGATTTTGGAATGAGATGTTCGACGAACAGGTGTCCACATACTTTTGGTCATGTAGTGTATATGACGCGGGACAGGAAGAGTACTGGGCTATTTATAGCACCCCCTCTGTTTATATCCCCCTGGCTGTTCTCTCACTGCTGCTGCCTCCCGCCCGCTGCATCCCGCCATTCTCCACATCACAGATAAGAGTCAAAGAGACTACCTCCTGCTATGCCTCACAGATAGAGAGGGAGAGAATGTGTGTACATCAGTGACAGAGAAGGGGTGGGGAGAGAAAGAGAGAGACAGAAAGACCTCTCCCTCCTAGACAATAGACCAGGGCTCTCCAACCCTGTGCTGGAGAGCTACCGTCCTGTAGGTTTTCGCTCCAACCCTAATATAGCGCACCTGATTCTAATAATTAGCTGGTTGATGAGCTGAATCAAGTTAGTTACAACCGGGGTTGGTGTGAAAACCTACAGGAGGGAAGCTCTCCATGCCTGCTGTGTTGAGGCATAAGCCCATCAGCTCATCAACCCAGTCTGAGCTGGGTAACCACAGCAACCTGTTCCTCTAGATTACTGAGGCGTGCTCCAATGAGGCCGGTATCATGGAGCCATCATCCAGGTCAATGTGCCTGGGTTAGGGATGGGCATCAGGCCAAGTGTGTGCCCCCACTGCCCCGGCTCCTGATCGATCTGGACATCCTGGTCTGGTAAATGCATTAATACCACAGGGGCGAATGTAAATGAGATCGACAGTACCAGATTATAATAAGCATCATGCCTCAAGCTGCATCAAGACTAGCTGCATCTAGGCGGACTACCTGTGTGGCCAGGGATGAGTGTAATCACATCTACTGTTGTACTGTAAATGTTATGGCTTTGTTATGACCCTCGGTATAGTGATGTGATTTTAACTGCGGGAGATTTGAAAGGGTCTTGATAAGCCTGCGGCTGTGATATATTGCACATGCCTTAGGATTTATCCTATCACGCAAAGCAGCTGAAAGTGATTACTTGTCCCATTAAGGTTCCACAAATGCAGGAGTTAAATCACCAAATTGTTTACAAACAAATGTACAATAATCAATTCAAGGTACCCTCAGGTAGAAGTAGGCTAAACGTGAACCGTATCCTAAGTGCATATACGAACAGAAATGTTTATGAAATAATTGTTTTCTTTTGTTTCCATGAAGAGGCTCCTTTCAATATGTCACAAAACGGATTAACCAACGTTTTTAAAAAAGTCACTCTCACATGGTAGCTTTCAAACGTCCCGGCAAAGCAGCAGCACAGTGCAGTATGCGAGCTGTGCTCAGTGTGAGCCTGAGCCATGTTGACAGTATGGTGTGAGAGAATGGAGTCGAGAGGGAGTGTCAGTAAAAATAAATTAGGTTACAGTGCTTTTACCAGTGGACCTGAGAAACAGAGGAGGACGGTTTTTGTTTCCATTCTGAGTTATGGACCTTAGGCCTTGTGCCCAGCCTGCAAATGAAGTCACTCCGCTGTGAGCCCAATGTTGAGTCAGAATGTCTTACTCTTAGTAATTAGTAGATTATTGACTTTCCTTTCTGCGGAGGAGAAGTTGATGCGACAGCAGAGAAAAACAGTTTTAGCTGTTATTTGGTTTAATCCTCCATGGGAAAAGAGAAGTGAGGGAGGGTTACAGCCAGCAAATACCACCACTGAAAAATATCCCCATAACTAGCCTATTCAATTCAATATTTACATGTAAAACGTACAAAGGTCAGTTGGAATAAATAGCCATGGAGCGCTTGTCCTCCAGCATCGCATAGTGCGTGATAATGGGGGCTGTCAAGAATGAAGCCTTAATGCTGCTGCCCTCGGTTTGTTAAACACTCCAATGTTATATGAGGATAATGGAGCTTACAGCATGACCATAAATGTATACTTTTCCTTTCACTGTAATCAAAAGTAAATGTCACCATCTTGGCACGTCTGTGGATACATCTCCCTTAGATCCTCTGAAGGCACTTGTCTTGATGATAAATCCCCCTGTGGAGAGGGGGAGACTTGGACGTGTCTGAAAGCCTCTGGGAAAATGCCTAATCTAGACTGAGCGTTAACTCTCCCAGGGTAGGTCGTAGTCCAACTCTCCCAGGGTAGGTCGTCCTCTAGGACAGTGTCAAATAACTAAGCTACCCTACCATAATGGATGTGTAGTGAACTGAAATATTGCCTGAAGGTCTGTTGACAGATATGGCAAGGAATAATTCCCAGATTGCAGAAATGATGCACCGGGGGCTGATTTCACAAACATAGTGCTCTGTGCTCTACATGTCTCCTTTCTCCATCCCTATATAGGTCTGACTCCTCTCTCCATCCCTTGACATAAACATCCATTCATCCAGCTTCAGCACAACACTACAGGGAGGGAGGCACTGGAGCAGTCTGGCTAGCTGGCACAGCCTGATGGGAGCTCAGAGAGCACACTATTTCCAAAGCCATGTCAGCATAGCTAGCATGGCGAATAGTACCGGCTACTGTAATTTATGGAGGGAAAATTCAACTGCTCATCTGTAGTAGATGGCAACTGAGGTTTCTCACAGACTGGACAGAATGGGAAGACAGACTGGACCAGTGACCCTTTGGTCCAGGATCAGATCAGAAGCCTGGCCTGGTCCATATTCCTTTCCCCTATACTGTGGGGTCACTCAGCACAGCACAGGCAGGACAGCACAGGACAGGGGGATAACACAGTGAAC